>NC_071098.1:917500-1132500 GCF_027358695.1 Spea bombifrons | reverse complement strand
ATATAAAAATCTAACCCCATTCCAGCTTTTCATTAGCGGTCCTTAAACTCCAATACCGCAGTCAGTGGCTTTTGGGTCTTTTTCCAAACCAGACAAGGTTTATTAGTTTAATAACGCGGGCGACGGTAAATCTTTCTACAATTAACTACTTTCTAGTAAGGGGACAAAACAGCAGACGAGAGACACGGAAAGCATATTACCAATACCAACTCTGCCTGGAAGAGCTGCCAGGATTTAGGAGGGTAAACGGAAAGGGACATTACACAGTGACTGGGTCCAATTATTACATTTTGTTAAAGCCCTGATTATGGTGATGCTTTTTATGAAGTCATCGCGCCGTAATCGCTGCCATGGGTATTGCTTATCTAAATAATCGCTGCTCCGAACCCAGCGACTGGCCGAGCCGCGCGTTAGAGGGAAGACTTCTCGCTCCGCGATATTCTTGGAGTCGTTTCACGCGGAGAAAGCGACGGCTGAAATATCTCAATTCTGTCATTTAGGTTAAAGGTGAAGCCTAAAGAGTGACAGAGAAATGAAACCACTGCTTTGGGGGATTTTCACATTTTGTTGTAACAACAACTTCCCAGAAACATGACAGGGGAGAGTAAAATGTCCGCAGGGCCGAAGGGGCAGCGATTACCCCCGGAGGTGGCCGGAAACATCCCCGTACTGCTGGTGGATTTTGCCCGGTGGCCACCGGTGCCGCGGATCTGACGCCTGGAACCAGTTGCATTGAAAGAAGCGCCGCGAACAGACATTTCAGGATCCGCCAAACATTCTTACGCATTCCGGGCGCATCTCGACAGAAATCAAGGGGTTATCTGTTGTTTCTTTATTTTTTCCAGTTCTGCATCTTTTTCTAAACAAGGGTAATTAGTTGTTAGCGGGTGGCGCACGGTAATTAACATTCTCTCAATTTTGTCTCCCTGCTTCAGCTTTTTGTGGGTATAATTGGGCTCAGCTTTTCTCTTTCTTTGGATAATTGGGTTCTCCCGGCGTGGAAATTGCATTGCCTATTCTAAATTTAAGTGGCCAGCTTTGTACTCGGCTGCGCATGCCCACTGCTGGCGTTCTGTGTGTGCAATGTTTGTGTCAGATCGTGCGCACAGTTATATGTATTGTAGTGGAACAGGTGAATCGGGGGAATACAGGTATTCAGCTCTCTTGATAAATAAACCGTATTCTGACTCCAAATAACATCTGTCCCTCGATACCCTCTGTTCTTTTAATACGTGAGTTTAACTTACCGTGTGTTCCGTGTTTTAACATTGTGCACACGCCTGAATGAGCCACGGATCAAATATCGTCTCCGTCTGGATGACTAATCCTCCCGTCCGCACCGCATTCAAAACTATTTCATATCTTGAGCCCCAGGAATTCACTGGTTAATTATCTAATGTCTGCATCTTTCTTCCAGATGAATTTGTTTGAAAACAGCTTAATTTGCTGATTAAAAAAGCAACTGGGTAAAAAAAAATGGCAAAAATATCCCCATCCATAAACTGTCACAAGTCGAGGAGAATAATTAATAACAATGCGAATGAATGACTATTAAGAACAGTTGTTCCTTCACAGTTATTAATTATTGTGACAGTTATAGAGTAAAAATACGGCAATGTCAGCCGCACGCAGGAGTTTTGTTAAACAGAATGTATAGTTCGGAAACTGTTGCTTGTTGTGTGAAGACGATGTTGGTGTGAAACCGTTCATGCCACCTTAGAAATGGTAATATTTGAATAACTGCTGCTCTCCAGGGGACTGCATTGCTTGTTACACTCGTCACTTCCTGCAGGTGTCTGTACATTACGTAATCAGGAAATGCTCTTTGGAACACGGTGCGAAGGAAAATTGCTTCCCCTACACATTAAAAGCAATTCATCTCCAAATAGCTCCAGCTCCTTCCGAGATAGTAGTATCCGATATAAATGTCGGTTCTGTTCTGGCTGGGGGCGCACAAGTCCAGTAACAGAAATTTTAATATGAATTTTGGGATTCATGTCAGAATAACCAGCTGCACACACCACATTTACAGATAGGGGGCAGCAAAGTACTGCAAGGCAAAGAAAGGGTTAAGAGGCAAAATTATTGTATTGGCCATTAAACTACTTTATCCCTCGTTAACACCCTGACCCAGCACCCATCTGAATGCATTTTAAGGAAATCTAAAATTATAATAAGTAGCCCCTAAACACACTTTTACACGCTTTCACCCTCACTTCCAGCCCCTGAAAGATTTCTGCGCAGCGTGCTGCACAAACACAGACTTATTCTCCAGTAAGTGAAACGCCGAATTCTCACTCACACATGTTGGATATTAGGTTTCTCACGTGGAGCGCCCTGTGACGCGTGTATCACAACATGGCTGCCATTACATGCTTGGCCCGGAGAGCCATTGGTGTCTCTAATGGCATTCATTTTACATTCACCTACAGATCGGGGCGTTTGGTCAGTGACCAAAATCAAAGCCAAGAAGTAAAATCACAAGTGGGGGCCCCTCAGGAAACAGCGCCAGTTTCTCAGACCAAGCTCTGCGTCGAGTGAATTAAAAGAGTCCCAGGTCCGCTTACCATAACGTTATATACGTCTGTCCCATCTGACGTCTGACCCCCCACCGCCTGCAACATGAAGGTGCAAAACACGACAGACGGCTCTGGAGTCACTGGAGGATCCTATAAATATGGCCGCCTAAAATGCCAAAATGTTCTAATGCAGAGAAGCCGGGCCTCTTCTGCCCAATTACCGGCACGGATGCCAAGACGTGTGCAGTGCGTGTTAATGGGATAATGGGAGCATTCATCATTCTGCAATGGGGAGCTCTGGGGGTTAGGTGACCTGATGATAATTACAATGAAAGCATTGAACTAAAACAACATAATCAGCCAGTTTATGTGATACATACCGTTATTTAACCCTGTGCTCGCACTGCTGCATAGCGATATATATAGCCATGCAGCAGATGCTCAAAGGGTTAACATAAATTGTAATGTATTCCCAGCCCCGTTACTGAAAAGCGGCTAATCCGAGACCGAGCGTTCGCAAAATGGGGAAAAAATATAGAATTTAACAGCCACGAGCATTCCGGGCCGTGGAAAGGGCAGAGAGGCCGATTCCTTCCACATAAAGGAGGCTACGAGGCCAAGATCAAAACTGCAAAGCGGAGCGGGCTTCACGGCTGAGGCCATTATCGAATGACAGGTCAATGCCGGGAGAAGACGCACAAAGAAGGCCCGGAATAGTACATGGAGTTAATCAGCTCGCCACCCACACAGGCAGAGTCTGGCCGCTCGTTATCTTCTCGGAGCATTTAGTCACAGACCCTCGGCAAGCACGTTGTCCGGTGGAAAGGAACAGTATGTGGGAAATTAAAGGCCTAACCTCGGCCCTGCGGGAAGACGCTGTAATCCACTGCAAATGAAAGACGAGGTGACCTAGCTTGGATGCCCAGGGCCAGTAACTTGCAATCTCCAGGATGGCTCTTTGATCCTCGGCACCTCTGACCCTCAACAGAATCCCCAACTCTCTGGAGAGCCCCGACTGCAATTACATTCTTTTGGGGTGAACAGGTTACGGAAAGCGGCTCAGAGCCAAGGAGAAGCCCAACGCCGCGAGAAAAAACCACACGGCGTGGCCGGTCCTCCACGTGCGTTACCCACGACAGGGCCGAATGATGTGCAGACATTAAAAAGAGTCATTGCTCTCTGTACATCTGGTGTAATACGGCTACAGAGGACAGGCGGGGTGCCCCAGACACCGTGCCAAAGGGTTCCGCGGGGCGCTTCACGCTCATCCCAATTTAGATGGAGGCTAAAGCGATGCCCTCCTGTTAAAGCTTCGCTTGCAGCAATAGAACAATCTCCTGCGTAAAAGAAGAGACACAGGATGACGAGACCCATACGGCAAACCGAGGCTACCTATCCCTGAATACTGACCGCCGGCGCAGAGCTCAACACGCGTGTCTAATGTCTACTTAATGCGGCTCACCCTGCGAAGGTCTATATTCCACTGATATCTGAGGAATGGTTTCCCTAAAGAGATCTCATTGCCGTCGACTAATTCCCAACATAGCGGACAAAACGTCTTCTCGGCGGTCACATGAAGTTAGCAAGTAAGATCCAAGTCTGCGGATTTAAGTGAATATAAGTGAGGAAGTAAAGAGACGGCTCGGATTGGAAAGGCAGGATCTTCCTCGTTACATTAAACTGACTCTTCAATGCAAATAAATAAGCCAATGAAATGTTCGCATGCGGTTCCACTGTGACACGGAAGCCGTGCACTTTGCGTGTTTCTGCACATGGCCAGCCAGTGGCAAAGACGCGCATGCGCCGGGGGGATTCAGGAAGCCGCAGGGAATCAGCATGTCTTCAACTTCTGAGCGATGAGGACTTTGAAGGAAGGAACCAGAAGGGAGCGGGGGCTGCTCCATTCTTTCGCACCCTTTTGTATAATTAACACTTCCCTTTATCTCCAAGCTCTTTTTTGATTTCTTTTTGTCATCAGTTCCCCCTTGATCTCTGTTCTAATTAATTTAAGATAACAATTAGAAGGAAAAATGCCAGCGCGGAGAGACGGGACGCGAGATTCAGGCTTTTTATTCTGTTCTCCGTATCATGATTTCTGCCAGAGGGACACCCCTGTTCCTGCGCTTGTAGATGGGACACGAAACGTGTTGTATGCCCGGCAGCAACGACAAATGCCACCTACCCTGTGAGTCGGCTGGGTGGCAATTACCGCCCCAAACCCCACAAACTGACAGCTCTCGTTCTGCGTGTTGAATGGATTCAGATGTTCTGTCGGTTTAGTCCCCCACCGATACCTGCCCCACTTTGAGTAATAACCCCAGGACCTAGTTTTATATAATAAAGCTTCAGTTCAGTGGCCAAAAGTATAAGGGGGGGGGGCATTAGGGACACTTGGAAACCAACTGGATGTTCCTTTGCTCGTGGTGGTTTTGGTTTAATTCTCCCCAAAGTTCCCCCAGCTTGGCCTTTCTCTAGAAGCACATGAAGGATTCGGTGCCTCTCGGCAGCCGGCGCTGCTCCCGACAGGCTTGTTCCAGAGAATGTTTATTTATAAGTATTTCTTACTCTTAGATTATGAGCGGTATGAAGGAGCGCTCTCTCCAGCGCCAGCCGAGAACTGACGGTAATAAGAGTAAGATATTTTCAAACACAGCGTCTGAGATCTCAGCTGGAGGTCAAAACGCGATCACTAATAATGGCCGTCAGGTTACTGCGGGATGAGCAACATCGGGGCTTTCAGTGTTGAAGTCGGCCACATACCCCTGGGTGGTATCATTTGGGAATGCCTGGGTATCAGGCTGAAGTATGAAAGGCGTAGCGTCTTTTGAATGCTCGCACCTGGCCCTGGCTGATATATGCTCTAGAATCATGGATTCCGTTTAATAAAACCATTATTCTATGTTCTGTCTGCACTAACGTGGCGCCCGCTGAATACCAGACTGAAGAGTGAAAGTGAATCTGATGCCATAAAGGTTAGTAATGTTCTGTCTTGTCCAAAACCTATTCCAAGCATCCATGCTATATACCACTTCTCCTGGAAGACTACTCAATGTTTCCACATATTATCTCTAAGCCTTTGATCTCTTTTTTTGCGTTGAATCTGGTGCCTTCTCCTTTATTTCTTGTAGGAAGCAGGAATGTAAGATGGAATCCTCGCTCCGTAAGACTCCGCAGATCTCTAAGAGAGAAAGGAACAGCGTGTGCCGGACCCGCAGGAAGCTCGGCCCGTCTGGACGCTGTTAATGGCTTTTTTCAGGGTACATTTTCCTATCAAACATCATCTGACTGATGAAGTCTGTCCTTCTCTCTTCCCTTTGAATATTTTAAAAGTCCATTTTCAGTTGGATTGATGCTGGCGGAGTCATATCAGCCTTGGCACTAATCTGTCAAAGTGTATTGATCTTTTATTGGCCATCACATGGAGCCGCGGAGTATCGGGATCCTGTCAGTAACGGGAGTTGGGTAAATTAGATAAAAATGTTAAAATGCAAGAAACTCTATGAAGGTTAAAGATCCAAAGTCATTTATGTTGCAGTGTCTTTCTTTTTTAATCTCTTCCTATAGATCAGACTTAAATTTGATTTGGTTTGGGGGAAGATCTCTCCGCTGGTAATCAGGATTTATATGGCGCGTGCCGCTCAGTACCTGGCCTACTCACTGCTTTGTTTATCTGCCCCTCTCCTCTTACGTCTGTATCTGAGAGCTGGTTCTTGCCCTCAGTGCCCTACATGAAGGTGGCATAATGCCCATGGTGTTGTCCGTAACGCTGTATAACCAGCTTGTTGTGGCTCCAGAATCCACATGAAATGAATCAGTTGTAACCTATAAGCAACGGCCTTGGCTTTATCAGACTGAGATGCCCTGAAGCTGACTGGACAGCAAAGTTTCCCGGAGGAGATGCTCATGCAGCGTCGTTCAGACAGTTAGAGGCCTGTGATAGAACCATTTGTCACCCATGGAGTTTGCCCTGGTGCTGATTAATTGAAGCGGGTGCCATCTTTATTGGAAGGATCCATCCATCACCGAGCCGCCGCCACAAACTGCCTCTTCTAGGACGGGCCCCGGAGTCCTTTAGCGGTCAAAAGGCAGAAGGACTGCTTTCACACCGGACGCAGATGACCGATGCCCACCTCTGCGCCCCCAAGGCCCCGGCATATTTTTGTCAATCCAGGTGTCCGGCCAACATTGCCCCAGACAGCTGCCTCCAGATAAAATGCCCAGGCTGAACAAATGAACACCCGCAGTGCTGGGTGTGGGATAATACTTGGGAATTCCACACCCAGCAGAGCTACCTGACAAGGGTTAAAGTCTTTTAAGGTTATCATCTTGAATAAGGCGGGTGGGTGATGGGAGTTGATATACTGTATACAAGTCAGGCGATGGGAAGGAGAGCGGTTAACCTGCGTACAGTGAGGGTGAGTGGATGACGGAAATAACTTGACTGCTCATCTCCTTCATTAGTATCGAGCTGCATCGCTAAGTGTCCCCTCTCCGCAGCTCATTAGAAAAGACAAAGCCACCGGCACCGGTATCAGTCAGACATGAGCCGGTACAAGAGCTGACAGCCGCGCTCCTTAAAGCCGCTCCGGGTGGAGGTAACTTGGATCCCGCTGCCCGGGGCAATATGCTATCCTTAGAACGCTGCTGATTCCTCGGTGTCCACGCGTCCTGCAGATACGGCCGCGTTAAAGTGGGGCACCAAGTAACAATGAGACCACGGGGACAGGGGGGAGACGCTCTCATCCGGGCTGTACAGTGCAGAGCGAGGGCCGCTGTCCAAAATCACACCAAGGAGGGCAGCGAGCCTTTTCTTGTGCATTTAAACATTAAAAAATCTATCCGTTTTTATTGCACTGGGATTTTTCACCCATTATTGATCTGAATTCATATGATGGATAAATATAATTATTTTTTTCCAAACATGGCAGAGTTTGGCCAGTAACGAGGGACTGAGTCTCTTATGGGGACATTATCTGTTGGATAGAGCGTTCTGAATAATCAGGGTACGCACCATCTAGTAATAAAAGGGTTAATACTACATCACTTGGTTGGTAGGCAGGCCTTCCAATGTCTGATTAGTTGTTAGGTCATCGTGATACTGTGTGTCAGATTAATGCAAACCTTCAGCATCAGCACAGCAGCGAGCTCAGCCGTACCGGCTCTCATCTCCACCAATGTTTTTACATTCTGCTCCCCTACCGAGCGCAGGGGTAGTTAGCGCTCCATCAAGGAAACTACAACTCCCATGATCCTCAAGTCGGCCAATGGTCGTGGACTTGCTGCTCAGCAACAAATGGAAGTCTTCTGGGATGCAGCTGGTTGAGTCCAATAAACGCTTATCGTTCCAACCACTTGGAGGATCTGCAGGAAAAGTGGTGACAAAATTTCATCTTCTTCAAGGAAAGTTTACAGAAAATGGAAACGAGGACCAATTGTCCTTTTTGTCGCTGGTTGTAAGCCTGTGGGGCACAAATCTCTCGTCCCATGTATGTAACACGCAGCCCGTCATCGGGCGACCCATTCGGGAAGAGAGAATTTACAAAGTTGAAATAATATTCAGTTACTTTTTAAACACTGCATGTACATATAGCAGGGTCCGGGTTAGAATCAGAGTAATTCGGGCGGTGGAGATACGTCAGCCCTGGGACTTGATTTGGGAATTCGTTGGTTCAAGAAAACAGAACATCATCTTCTGTACTCAGATTGCAGAGATTTATCTTAGTTTAAGACTCTTAAGGGGGCAGTGAGATTGCACCGCGTTTGGTGAAACCGTATCTCATTCAGCTAAACCCCCCACCTCCGCCAGGCATCCCCTCCACGTATCCTGTGTCGTACACCCCCTAATTCTTCGACACGCACACCTCTATGTGTGCCAAACGCCCCCTACTAGCATCAAATACCCCCTACCTGTGCCATCTACCTGCTTACCTGCCAATCTCTGTTGAGGCCAAAGGTGCTGATTTAATCAACTCAGATTAATAACATTCCGGTAAACATTCTAGTAAAAGAGCATTTGATGGTTATATCAGGCCCTGGGGCCGTGAGAAGGACAGACCTTCTGTAGCAGGTCTAGTGACATTGAGGCATAGTTTCTCTGGATGGCAAGGTCACTATCCTGGCTACAAGGTCACGTCGTATCCCTTTCAGGGAATGTTAAATGTTGGGCTCACGACACGCGGCGAGTCTC
This sequence comes from Spea bombifrons, assembly GCF_027358695.1. NCBI lineage: Eukaryota > Metazoa > Chordata > Amphibia > Anura > Pelobatidae > Spea > Spea bombifrons. Next base: position 1,123,794 of record NC_071098.1, on the reverse strand, counting down.
CCTGATCTATGGCGCTGGCTCACAAACTTTAGATAAAAATCAGAACATTTCTAAAAAAATCCAGCCTTATAAATGCTCGTAGTCACAGGCTGTGCATTTAATGCAGCACCAGGCGATCCCAGCAGTGGAAAGCAGCCTACGTACCATGTATGCTCCCGGCTGCGCCTAGCGGCCCCTCAGCACCGGTACTGATAAAGCTGATAAAGCTCCATGGCTGTCCTCAGGCGTAGCAGAAACCCCAGGATTATACAAAATACGGTGATCTGTGATATGCCTAGCATATGTCTAGCAGGTTTCGCCCCTCGTGGACAGAGTCGGGCAATTTATAGCCCCTGCGGCCCTGACAGCGACACTGCATGACACAGGTTATAGCCCTGTCTCTCACCCCTGGAGGTGCCCTACCTACCCCAGCCCATAGCTAGGTTCCAAAACCCCCCCACCGACCACCGATTTGGGGTGACGCGGGCCAATGCTAATAATAGTCATTATTACTCTGATATATTTAGCATTTCTGTGAGGTTTTATCCCATCCAGTTCTGCCGAATATGATCTGGAACAGGATAATCAGACAGAACCCTTTAAAGTGTTTGTGGAAAGTCTGCAGCCATAAATCACTTACCTTAATGGAGGCCAATTTCCGCCGTATGATTGACAGCTCGAGGCTACAGACATGAATAAAGCCTCCCGTGACCTGGATACAGCCAGGATTCTGGAACGCAGAGGGATGACGTTCGGTCAGTGATAGATTCCGTGTAACCAAGTAACTTCCTCTGTTCTCCCCAAATCAGGTTTATCCCGACTAATAATAGCCGGCAGAAAGCGCGCGGCACCTTAATGCCGTTATCATGACGGACGGTCTTTATGGCTAATTGCCTCGGGCTGGGAATTAGAGAACTTGCAGCCACAGACGCGTTATGATCGGGAACTCTGGATATTGGCTTCTGGAAAGTCATCTTTCTTTATTTATATGTTTTCTCGTTGTCTATTAAAATTAATTAATATTTACGAAGCTGCTCCCTCTGTAACCAGGATCCGAATTCTGCTTCTGAAAACAAACAGCGTTCGTAAAAATAATTGCCTGAACCTGAGGCAAAAGGGGTATTAGTCCCACTGGTCGGGGCTACGAAGCACTGTATTCTATTGCCCCCACGGTGCCCATCATCAGGGAGGGAGTGGGGTAAATTCAGCTCAAAGCTAGTAGCTGGAGATAAAGGGGGTATTATGGCCAATTACTACCCCAACTGTCTGCCTCTCGGGGGGGCGCATGGTCTTATATCAGTGCAAAACCATAGAATATCCACTAATTAGTGAAAAGCGTTAATAACCCCGAGGTCACGCCGGGAAACTGTGTGATTTCGTTATTATTGTCATCTCTATAAAGCATAAAATAACCCCTGTAGTTTAGGAATAAAATAAATAATGGCCGGTTACATGTAAAATGGGCAAATGCCGTGACTTCAGTGACTGGGGGGGCCTTGCTAGCGGTTAAAGGAAGGGCAGAAACATCGCCTCTCCGGGAAGCGACTATTTCCACCAGGAATTTCTCGATTAGACGGTTAAATGGAATAATTGCTCGATGTCATTTTGCTCCGTGGAGCTGATGCGAGCTCCCGGGGTCAGTCGGGGGACGGCAGGAATCCCGTTAATGCGCAGGTGAGGGCTCCAGAGACGCGTGTGCTTCAGGAAAATAGCGATTAAGAGAGGACACTCGCGTTTATATAAATGCGGCACGGGGAGCGCGGGGGTTCTTGGTGTGATACGGCAGGGAGTGCCATGCGCGGACCCTCTGCCCACACCACCCTGCAGCAGCCTGGGCACTTAAAGGAACATGCAAGCCCTGGTCTGATGGCCCGTGGGGCACAAACGCATACATTTAACTGACTAAGGAGCTAGTGGTGGGCAACTGGTGGGCCGATGGCTTACAAGCCGACAAAGCGGGCATAGACTGATTTCCATGGGAACAGGCAGACAGAGCGTATCATTTTCTATTGAAATGAGCGACGTTGATACATTTGGAGTATTTGGAATCTTACGTTTAAACTGTAGAGAAACTTCTGAAGAATGAAGAATGGGATTCATCCAAATATCTCTATAATGATCTCTAAAGAGCTCAGAAAAATGTATTTAAAGATGGATTTTTTGATAAATAAGATAATAGGATTTTTTCCCAATGATGGTGTCCCTTTAAAAATGCCGGTGGTTTGTGGGGCGACCCTCTGAACACGCGACTCACCCATCACGGGTTTACACCTTTCACGTAAAAGTCAAATCATGCATATTTGATGCTCCCCTTTCGGTAAGCGATTCCTGCGCATGGACTCCCAGACTCAACGTTAAGAGGCAACGATTTGTATTTTTCTTTTCTCGCTTTTGTGGCTGGAAGAATAATGCACATTTTTTCCGAAGCAATAAATATTCAGTGAGTGAGATGTTCAATCATGCAGAAGTCTGGTGAACTGTCACTACATTTTCATTAACGTTGGGCCATAGAGCAGACTTTAACCACTTGATTACCAGTGCGTTGCTCTCCCCCTCACAATTCTGTGCAGGTTATCTCAGAGTTCAGAAGGTGCTTGAAAGCCCAGTGTGTGTTGGTGGTCTGGTGGTCCAATGTGTGTCGGTGGTCTGGTGGTCCAGTGTGTGTCGGTGGTCTGGTGGCCCAGTGTGTGTCGGTGGTCTGGTAGCCCAGTGTGTGTCGGGGGTCCAGTGTGTGCCGGTGGTCTGGTGGCCCTGTGTCTGTTGGATTGGACTGGTACCCTCTCTTCTCTCCATTCCTCCTCACTATGTATTTTTCTCTCTTCATGTCTCTCTCTTTCCTTGCTATGTCTTTTGCTCCCTTTTTGCTGTTTCTTTTACCTCCTCGCTACATCTCCCTCTCTCCTTCTTCGCTATATCTCTCTCTCCTCCTCTCCCCTCTCTCCATGTCTTAGTCCTGTCTTTGTTCTCTGTATTTCTCTCACCTTGTAAACTCTGCTATCTGTCTCTTCCGCTCAGCCAGAGCGTTCCTCATCCATTAGAAATCAATTAAGTGCAGCATCAGTACATGAACATGCAGAAGAAATGAAAGTTACTCCTGGAAAACCCTGCCATCGCCTCCCAAATTAAATCCACCTTCACTTCTGGATATCACACGAAGGGCTCCGTTACCAAGAGCCGCACCGGAGGCTGAGACCCCCCACTGCGCCACCTGCCAGCGGGCCACGGGGGAAATATTCGCCGGCATCTTCCCAGTTTATCAGTAACCTGGTTTGGGACGGCGATGTGTCAAATGAATCCAAATACAGTGTACAGTATATAACGTGGATTGAATTATCTCCATCCAGATTTGATTATCCTCCAGCGATCCGCTCCTCTGGGCCTCCCCGTCTTACAATCTAATGCTTTAAACCCAGCTGCTCCGCTTCCCACTCCTTCCGAGCCGCAACAAGTGAGATCTGCCAAGCGCTAACATTTTGTCACATAAATAATACATTAAAACGAGGGATTTGGGTCTCCTGGAACTGAACGGAGCGAAAGTCCGCAGAGCGCTGGCATCCCGGGCCCCGTTATCCTGCTACATGCTTTGTGACCTACAATTCTCTGTATTATTATGTATGAAGTAGAAGCAGAAGATCCTGAAACACGTTTACTCCGGCAAACAAACACCACGGGGAACCCAACTCAAATATTCAGGAATAGGACCCTCCGGTGTTAAATAACACAGAGAACGCAGCCCCCCAAAAGCCACCTGTCCTTCAGAAGAACATCCTAAATGGTGCCTGATAGCAGCACCCTGGCCTAATCACTCTTTTTTGGGGGGATCCATATCTTTAGCTCGTGACAACATCTCCTTTTGATTGCAGGTTGATTACGGAGAGATTAGATGCAAATGAAAATCAAAGCAAATCCAGACACCCGTTTGAGGCTGAATAACCTTTAACTCTTTAGCAGAAGACGACCACGGCTGATGACAGACCCCTCTGTCAGGAAAGGGTTAACGGGGATAAAAAACACTATAGACAGAGCTAAGAGGAAAGAAGGCGCTCACAGAAACACAATGGAATACAATCATTATGATTATGAATGATATGAATGTATATATGTGTGAAATTGGTTAAAATTCTGCAAGGTTTATCGAACTTAAATGGTCAAAAGTGACAAAAGAGTTTTTTGGTTTGTTTATATAGCGCCAACAGAATCCGTAGCGCTTTGGAACAGACAAACTGACAAGAAACGTAACACACGTTGAGAAAGGGCAGGCTCTGGACTTGCAGGCTTACGATCTATTCCTTTGTGATGCTCGCCGGTCAGTGGTGGAACGATTATTAGCTCTGGGGACATCTGGTGGCCGAGATAAAGATTACAGGAGCTCGCCGGACGGCCTGCAACCTGGCAAACGGCAGCGCTTCAGCCGCTAATATCCGGGGTTAAACCGTTATTCCCGGCCGCTCAGCCCCTGGGAGCAGACGGGTCGGGAAGTTTTTCATAGGATTTATTTAAGGATCATAAGCCCCCAGAGGAGCAGAGTCCTCCCCTCCTCCTTCAGCCTCTTCATGTTATTGATAACATTGTATTCTCCCTCATTGTAATAGAGCTGCGTAATCTGCAGGAGCTCTATCAACAATAATAATAATAACGTAAATAATAATAATAATATTAATAATAATAATAACATTAATACTAATAATGTAAATAATAATAATAACGTAAATAATAACAATATTGATAATAATAACAATAATAATAATGTAAATAATAATAATAACGTTAATAATAATAATAATAACGTTAATAATAATAATAGGGTATTTGTGTAGCAGATATGCTGGAGGGGAGGAAGCGTAGGGAATCCTGAAATTCATATCAAATGTCATCTGTTAACGGGAAAGAAAAATGAGTGGCTATGTTTAGAGTCGGAGGTCTGTATCGATGAAGGGAGTTTCTCATGTTGGATTAATCAGTAAAGAGGCGACGGGGAGATGGTCGAGGAGCGATAATCACACAACCTGACGTGATATAACACGGCTGTGACACAGACACACGCGGTGTATTTTGCCAAAAATGAGAGATGACATGAAGGGCACCACGCTCCGTGCCGGAGAAGCTTCTCTCCCGAGCGGTCACATCCAGGCTGCCCCTCTCATCTCTCCGCAGACAGAAGCTTTTCCTTTCTTAATTGTTGACAATTAAAAGCAGGGAGAGAAGCAAAGCGCGAGACCCAGACATTTCAAGCAGATCGATTTATAGAAGGAGGTTCAGAGGGCCAGACGCGGAGCGTTATTATCACGCCGCTTGGTGACGGGCTGCAGGGAGAGGGCAGGGTTGGAAAGCATGGAGGGTGCAAAGAGAGTTCTCCAAACTCTTCAATTAGACATAAAACTGGGGCGTAGGTGACAGAGGCAGCGAGGCTATTCCCGCTCCGATGCCAGCGGAAGCCGCGGGACTGCAACCAAAAAGGAGCGCGAACCACCGGCGGCGCACAAAGACCACCGAGAGAGCAACAGGTCGTTTCAACAAATCCCATCGACGGCTACGAGTAGCCTAATGACTAAAAACAACCGCCACCAAAACCAGTGGATTTAGACTCGGAACTGGAATACGGAATTACAGTGGCAATTACTACTAGTATCAATCTAACCCCCCCCCCGCGCCCCGGGCCCCGCGCCCCGGGCCCCGCGCCCCGGGCCATGCCTTTTATCCATAACCAGAGTTCCAGGTACTGACCTTTATTCTGGCGCAGGGTGCAGACGCGCTGCCGGCAACCATTAAAATGCATAAAAATAAACCATATTAATTCTGGAAAAATACAATTCTATACATTCTATAACCTTGCCCCCAGTTAACGAATTCCTGGTCATGAGGCTGATTGGTGAGTGAAGCGCATGCATAGAGTAATATGAGCACCACAGAGGCCTGCCGGGGTCCTTACGCGGTGCCAGCCGGATGCCATTCAAAGCCCGGGATTGTTTTAAGGTTTAATCTACATTTCAGAGGCGCCGCGCCGCGTCCCCAGCTCTCCCGGAGAGACCCAAAGCTGTGATTCAAAGCGCAGATTTCACTTCATGTCGGAGGAAATATTTCCGCAGGAAGCCGAGCGATATTTATATCCCGAGGCCCTTTATCTATATATACATCACACCTAACACTCCCAGACGCTGCTAATTGGGTAAGAGTTTGACCCTCGTATGCATTCATTCGCCTTCCTGGCATGGTTGCCACATTTTTAGTACCATTCACTAACTGGAAAAATATTTTAAATTACTTCTTTCACAATTATAAATTCGAATGTTTCCCTAATGATTTTTTTGGCCAATGTTACGCTAATTATTGACACTTTTTATCCTCAGTTCATGTGCATCTCTAAAAAATCACAGGTAACATAATTATTCCATTTCTTATTCCGCCAGTAAATTTAAACAATATTTTTAAAGAAAGCGGGGCTGGGGGGGGGTTTACGGGAACCGTGGAGAATCCACACGAGACGTGAATAAATCATCTATCGCACCAGCGCTTTGTGCCAACATGTTCCGTGCCTCTGTGCCCCATCGCTGGCTACAACTGAGCGGGGCAGAAGAAGAATAATGGATTTTATTTGCAGCTTAATTTATAAAGCCGTTTCCTGCTGTTTCTATACACATTATCGGGGCTTTTAGGGCCGTAGAACCCTGCGATCCCCTCCTACCCAGGGGCATCAGGGGAGGAAAATGGGCACCAAAGAGGAAAGAGGGCATCAGGGGAAGAAAGGGGGCACAGAGATTTGGGACACAAAGAGGCACCGGACAGGGACATATACCCCATGGTGAGACGAGAGACAGCAGGGCGAGATCCTGACGGGATTATAGGATCCGTGACGGGAATAGACATGTAAATGCCCAGGAAAAGAATCGCGTCAGATATTGACCTGGAAAGGAACTTGTGAGCGTGTGAGCCGTACACGTCGGATTCACAAGCATGCGCTGAAGTTCAGGAAGGTGAGAGGCTGCAGAACGGAGTAAGACAGAACCAATAATTAAGAGCTGACAATTAAAAGCGAATGACTCACTGGTCACTCTGTCCTTCTGTCTCACGTTTCTAGATGAATAGTATCTCGCTAATGACTCTGAATTAATCAACCTCAGTAATTGGGACGTCCTGGGGCGAAATAAATTCCAGCTGGGAGAGGGTTTAATTCATGTACTGTCAAATTGTGACAACTCATTCCTTTTAAAGGACAAGGCACAAAGAGGAAAGGGTTAATTTGATATTTATCATGGCACCGCTCCTGCAGTGGCAGGCGATATAGCACCCGGCAAGACCTAGAGAACGGCACATTAGTTTCCTGGGCATCTTTCAGGTTTTAGTGTCATTGACTCAGTATCTCTTCCCATCGATCAGGTGCCCCTCAGCGTTTACACCGGGGGGGGGGGGATTCTCTTTGATGCTGGAAGCTTCGTGTCTGCATGTTATAGGCAGACAGCCTCACGCTGTAAAACTGTTTTGGAATAAAACAACCTAAATAAGTAAATAAAAAGGAAAACCAAAAACCTCAGAGACCCTCTCTGGCCTGGGAGCCATCTTTATGGGCCTGATAAGCGCTACGTTACATGACGTGGGGAGGGAGCCTCTCACCTCAGGTGGAAATAATGTTAATAATAATAATAATAATAATGTTAATAATAATAATGTTAATAATAATAATGTTAATAATAATAATAATGTTAATAATAATAATAATAATGTTAATAATAATAATGTTAATAATAATAATAATGTTAATAATAATAATAATAATGTTACATGACGTAACTGTAATAATCATAGAACATCGTGTTGTTGGGTAGATCTGAGCTCCTCTATTAAATCCGTCCACAGGGGCAAAACTACCTGGATTTACAATGATGACCACTAGACCACCATTGGATGTCAGGGGGTCGCTTTATGTGACACAGCCCCTGAGCACGCACAGACCCCCGGGTCCCGCTCCCCGCGGTGACGTGTGACTAAATGCCATGAGAAGCAGGATGCTCTTAATTTAAGAAGTGCGTGGCTCGGAGCCAGACCCACTCTTGGCTGTGAAAGTGCTAATTAATAATCAGAGATGACACGGATGGCAGTGTCACGGATAACACGGGGTACGGAGGGCTCCCGGGAGAGCGGCGAGAAGCTGCTTTAGCATTTCAATCCAAGAGCGTGAAAGCAAAGAGCAGAATGCATCCTCTCCAGATCCTACATCCTGAGCAGGCTGGAGGGACAACATGCGCGCCTTGTGTTAACACTAATGAGATTTACTCACTTTACCAAGAACATGGAGCAGCAGTCAAGATGTGGGGCTGGAAAGCTCTTTATTTGTACCCAGAATTAGCACCAGGATTTGGTTACAGCCAAGAAACCCTGTTAAGAATTTTGGTAAAATGGAAAGCACCAAGTACATTGGGGGGTAAACATCTATTCTAGTGATAATGGTAAAAAATCTATCACTTCATAGGAACATTCTATTGGTTTCCATGGTAACTGCACTAACAAAAAGCACTTTGCGTCAGAACCACCCCCAGAAATATGGCCAAGTGTATCTGATGCCTGATATATTGGGACAGGAGTGTAGGGTACGATAATATAGTCACTAACGCCCCGTCCGTGTGCCACCCGTCCGCCCGTCCGCCCGCCTGCCCGTCCACCCGTGCGTAATCGCCATTTTTTCTCAAGTAAAATACATTTGTTGAAACTGGTATTTTTGGGAGATGAAGTGAGTTCCAAAAGATGTTCCGGCTATAATTCAATAAGCAGCTTATTCTGTTCCAGGGAAGAGCTCCCGAGAGCATCAGCAAGACGAGAGGCGTTCAGAACCAGAAGTCTCTGAGAATCTTTTTATCTGAATAGAAACCCGGCGTCTGGCATTCAGGACAATGAACCGAACCAGGCGGCTCCGACGAAACCCCCGAGTCACCGCGCTCCATATTCATATGCATTTTCTCTTCATAAATGAGTGATTTTTATGAATGATGGAAAATATATTAGCTGGGAGCAGCTCTCCCAGACCGACGAGGACTGAGCAGTGCGGTCGGATGCAGCCGTGGAGCAGCCACGTTAAATGTGGAACAGAAGGTAGCCACGTGACGCTACAAGGTGTTTTTTTTCCTGTAAAATGGAATTTAAATTCCTCTCAATAATCAGCCATGACGCCTACAGGACCCGACCGCTTGCTGGCTAAATCCTTATTTCTGTTTCCAGCTACAATGTATCTTCCGGGGAGGACGCATCACACCACGCGTTCCTGCTACTCCCTATCCTCAGTCCAAATAAAACCACAATCTCCACCGCAACTACGTTCGTGTTATCTCCGTTCTCCTGGGGGGATCACAACCGGCACGTTTGGTCAAAACTGAAACAATACATCGCTGAGAAACGGATTATATTTGTAAAAATCCCCTTTCCCTGGAGATCGAAATGTTTGCGTTTTGGGCATTTGCTTCCTGCGCAGGAGCTCGCGGCTAATTTTCCGAATATGCTCCATATTTATGTACTTGGCCCTCGCACGCTGGATGTCCCGCTTTTTATTATATCTTGAGGGCATGTTCAGTTTCCCCTGACAGGTAGGTTTGGAAGCTTGCGATGAGATATATCTGGTGACAGATTACAGGGGAAACGTTTCTGTCCAAGAGAACGGGAACCTTATTGGGAAAAGCATGAGCTTCCGGCGGTGTCGGGGTCACATGACGTGCTCCCCTATGCACAGAATATTTGGGGTCCCGTCATGTCTGGCACTGGAATCCAGCCATGTGAGGATGGGCCGCGGCCGCAGGCTGTTCTTTCGGCTCTGTGAGAATTCATTGAGTTTGGGTGACCAGGCTGCGGCCGCTCTCAGGGTTTTGCTCCATAGTTGGTGGCCAGACGGTTCTCAGCGTTCTCAGCAATCTGATAAAACCAAAACGATGTGCATGGGAGAAGCTTTTAGTTCCCAGAGTGAGATGTGAGAGCCGTGCACTGCATATCATTGTCCCCCAACAGATGTAAGTAGTACCCACTACCACTATACAAATATACCCTACATGTTTAAAAGATTTACTGTTCTGCGTCAACAAGCCAGCTCTTCATGTTCCAGACTTCCTTGAACTAGAATTCATCCAAGTAACCCCTGCTTTCCAGAAGACTGATATGTGTTGGCAAACCCTAAAATAATTAACGTTAGCATTAAAGAGTCACTTGTAAGACTTCCAAGGTCACCATTAAGTTTGTTCGTCACAAGGTGAATGTTTAATTCATGGAAGAAGCACGTGGAAACGGGTTTGGTGTTAGGAGCGTTGGCAGAATAATGCGTGTTGATCAGCTGTTGGCGCGTTCTCTGCGGGACGCAGTAAAGTTGATGTCCGATGAGTTTTCCGTTGTTCTGTTTTCGTTCTCGTTGAGCCAGAGACAAATTCCAGCTCTGGAACCCAAACTAATTGGATAATTATCACCTTGTCACCATCCCAGGATATTTTTCTGCTTATATAGCTTTTTTCAGGAATATTTCACTGGATGTACAGAGTTCGTGAAAATTATAATTATTACTCTAAAAAACCCAGGTATGATGAATTAAAATGGATCTCCTTTTCTTTTAACGCGCTTTGAGTTGGCCTTTGATTCAGCCGTTATTACTGAGTTATTTCATGCGAGACGCATCTCTTTCTTTGTGAGATGGAAGGAGACCTGGCAGGCGCGCCCCTCGGATACCGCGTGTGTGATATGTTTATTGGGCATGTTTTTGTAAGAAGGAAAACATGTAAAGATCTCCGCTTTCATTTAAAACGGTTTCTGCGGAGGATCAGCAGGGAGGATGGAGCTAAAAAGCCGTTTATGTGAGAGCCAGCATTGTTCTATCACCCTCTGTCTGCGTTACCATAAACTCATAGAAAGTACACAGTGCTGAGTACAGGGACAGCGCTGGCACGTTAATCTGTATGTGTCTCTACCGCTACACAATGGAGACTAAAAGATCCAGGCATGTCGGGTTTGGGGTGACGGCGGAGGAGGCTTTTGGCAGTTAAAGGGTATGACGCCCGTGGCTGCTCCTGACTCAGTGGCGGGCTTTTCACTCCCGACAGTAAAGTAAAAATACATTAATGATGAGGCAGGAGAAGGCGTGACATTTATCCTACTGCAGGGCAGAAAACATTCAGGTTTACAAGTCTTCATCTGCTAAAAGCGTTTAAACTTCAGGCGGGCGCAGGGAGCCGTCTGACAGCCGCGCGGTGTGGGGGGGCCGCAGTCCGCTGCAAAGGATTAGAAGCAGCAATATCTTCTCGCTGACGGGCATAGCTCATCCACGATGGGGAAGAAGTAGACTGAATATTTTTTATATAGTTGGAAAAAAATCTAAAAAAGACCAATTATTTAGCAGTTTATTAGTTTTTCTTTTGAAATATTAAACATATCAAAGGGACAGGAACAACTTCTAAAAATAAAGTTTGCTCTTGATATTTTATAAAGAGCACAAAAAGAAAAAATATTCCCACTGGACTTCCACATTTTTCTTTATTTTAATGTCCGGAAAAGCTTGATATTTTCATCGACCCTTTATAGATAAAAGTGTACACGATTCCTGCGCATGTATAAATGTCTCCACGCACACTCAGTGCCTTCATTCTTCATGCGGGGGAAATGTATCGGGATTCCTGCATCCAGCAGATGTCCTTTTCTGGCTGCCACCTGCACTGGGAGCGTGCGCGACATGCGGCTCCCCTTTTCAGATCTCTTTGTGATCCGAGAATAATGAGGGAAATTTACAGCCCAGTCCACAGCGCGGAGCCCGGCACAGCTGGAGATTAAATTACTTCATTTTGGGAAACTTTTCATTATTCGTCAATGATCTCACTGTCTGTATTGGGTGAGTCTTAATGTTACCGGTTTACATGGAAAGAATCCAGATTAGCGACTCGATTTAACGTAACGGATACAATGAAGATCTTGCATTCATGTATTTGTCGCAACAAAAAGATTTAACAAAATTACCAAAAGTATCTTATTGAGCAGGACGTTCATCACATGGAGAAAATCTATATGATGGACTTATGACGGTTCATTGATTGGACTCAAATAAATCACGTGGCATCTGTTAGGAAGACCCTGGGCGAGGAACATTAGGCAGACTTCATCTCGGCAGACTGGGTAGAGACCAGGGGTAAAATGTTTGGGGTAAGGACACGTAAGGAGCTTCCTGTTACCAGATGATACATGTAACAAACCTCTAACTCAGACGCTGCAATTAAATATACGATTCCACATCTGTCTCACATACCGGCAGGTCAGTCTCTACCTACAGTTCCTTAAACCCCTATCAGGAAGGGCCTCTAAATGCTAACGTTGGGGTCTACAATACCCCCAGATATTACCGAGCACCACCGAGTCTCTATGGAACGTTGCTGAAAAATCCTATTAATGTCTAGACCCAGCTCCTCGCCCCACGATGACCTCATCACACAGAAAGCTAGTTATCACAATATATTTAGTGTCGCAATACTGATTTCGATCGGAGTATTGAATATTGATCTGTATATTGTATTGGATCTCATATTATTAATACCATTGCCTGAAACACCCATCACATCCAAATAACCAGACTTACCACTGACTCGCCCGCCACTTCATGGTCTAGGGCAGCAAAATTTGCCCCGTGAAGAAGAGGGCAGGGGGTCCGTGGAAATCTATTACCCAGTATCTACACTGGATATGTATTAGTATTTCTAGAGCACGATGTACAGACTTCTATTTCTAAACTAGGAATTGGTCCAAAGAAAAATAAGAAATTGGGGTGACAAATCTTTAATATACGAGTCTGGCCTTTAAAATGAAAATCCCACAAAGGCTGGGAGAGGAAGCGGAGGAGAGAATCCTAAAACACAACAGACCTCTGAGTATAAATAACAGGCTGATCTTCACCTATGTTTAAAGAGTGAACGATAAAGACAGTAAATCAGCAGCATATCGCGCACATCTCCAGCCGAGGCACATATCACCTGAAGGACAAGGTTCCTCCACGCCGAGCCGCTATTTGCCGCATCCACAGAGAGATCGCGCCAGGGCACAGAAAGGACTTTGAAGAAAGTTCCCAGCTCCACGGCACTTTACTAAACAAAGCGGCTAACACGAGGGGCTCGGGTACGGAGGTTATAAAGGGATCCTTATCAGTAAATTGGAGAAGAGAACGCTGAAATCCAATTTACTTTCTGTACAACAAGGAACTAATGTTACTTATTACAATACAAGCAACTTGTGAATCCAAACGCAAAAAGAGGGACTCAGGAGAGAATATTTAACGCATCAGCATAGTTATGTCTGCTACGTATGTTAAAGGGACGGTTATTCATCACGGGAAACTAGAAGGCCATCATTGACACAAACCCGTCTTAACAAGTTTAAAATCAGCCAAAAGCTAAGGATATCCATTTTTTCTGACACTCAAAGAACTGCTTGTACTTGGGCTTAATCCCCCAAGAGGGTGATCTCCCCCAGGTTTTGTAGCAGGGGGACTGCCACCCCCCCTTGACTTGCCACCCTAGGCCAACTAGTCACTGCCCACCAGTCAAAATAACCACATGCACTCATACAGAGATGTCCTCGCGTTGACACGCATGCAGTTCCATCCACACAGAGAAAGCTCCTGTCTGCACAGCAGAGTATCTCCGCTCCTGTGACTGCAGAGTATCTCCGCTCCTGTGACCGTGCAGAGTATCTCCGCTCCTGTGACCCCGCAGAGTATCTCCGCTCCTGTGACTGCAGAGTATCTCCGCTCCTGTGACTGCAGAGTATCTCCGCTCCTGTGACTGCAGAGTATCTCCGCTCCTGTGACCGTGCAGAGTATCTCCGCTCCTGTGACTGCAGAGTATCTCCGCTCCTGTGACTGCAGAGTATCTCCGCTCCTGTGACCGTGCAGAGTATCTCCGCTCCTGTGACTGCAGAGTATCTCCGCTCCTGTGACTGCAGAGTATCTCCGCTCCTGTGACTGCAGAGTATCTCCGCTCCTGTGACTGCAGAGTATCTCCGCTCCGGTGACCGTGCAGAGTATCTCCGCTCCTGTGACTGCAGAGTATCTCCGCTCCTGTGATCCTGCAGAGTATCTCCGCTCCTGTGACTGCAGAGTATCTCCGCTCCTGTGACTGCAGAGTATCTCCACTCCTGTGACTGCAGAGTATCTCCGCTCCTGTGACCGTGCAGAGTATCTCCGCTCCTGTGACTGCAGAGTATCTCCACTCCTGTGACTGCAGAGTATCTCCGCTCCTGTGACTGCAGAGTATCTCCGCTCCGGTGACCGTGCAGAGTATCTCCGCTCCTGTGACTGCAGAGTATCTCCGCTCCTGTGACTGCAGAGTATCTCCGCTCCTGTGACCCCGCAGAGTATCTCCGCTCCTGTGACCGCAGAGTATCTCCGCTCCTGTGATCCCGCAGAGTATCTCCGCTCCTGTGACTGCAGAGTATCTCCGCTCCTGTGACTGCAGAGTATCTCCGCTCCTGTGACTGCAGAGTATCTCCGCTCCTGTGACCGCGCAGAGTATCTCCGCTCCTGTGACTGCAGAGTATCTCCGCTCCTGTGACCGCGCAGAGTATCTCCGCTCCTGTGACTGCAGGGTATCTCCGCTCCTGTGACTGCAGAGTATCTCCGCTCCTGTGACCCCGCAGAGTATCTCCGCTCCTGTGACCCCGCAGAGTATCTCCGCTCCTGTGACCCCGCAGAGTATCTCCGCTCCGGTGACCCCGCAGAGTATCTCTGCTCCTGTGACTGCTGTCTGCGGGATCAGGAAACAGTACCCCTTGTCTGATCCGGGGGACGGTATACACAATGAGGAGACACTCTGGTTAGTTTGCTGGACAGGTGGAAGACATCTTGCCATCTCTGGGTGAAGTTATTTCTGGCCGTGGCCATTTGAGATCAGACCCTTTTTATTTCTCACCAGATACTGTATAAGGTTAAACCAGATATGTTTAAGGATGATAACAAATTGCTGCCACCAACCACCAGCAAAAGAGTGTCCTGGTGAGGATTTTCGTGGTTCTGGATTTTCGCAGCGAGATGAAAGTCGGGAAAGGAAGATAAATCAGATGCGGCCGGTGTTCCTTTTTCTACTCCCCTGATCTTTATTAAAAAATAATTAATTGAAACTCGCTCACTTTAAGACACAATATTGTCTTTTTCTTTAATTACCATTTAATCACCTTTCAGGGTTCTATAATTAAAATTTCTTTGTGCTGCCTCAGTGATCAATCAGCAAGACAGCCGCCGGAAATAAGTAAAACAAATAAAGGTATAAAATACAAATCAAATCCAGGCTGATCCCAGCGTCCGTATACAACCTGGGCAAAGCACGGCTTTCCTGGCATCACGCTACAAAAAACTGGGCAGAGGGGGCCGGCTGCCCTCGATTCAGGGAGGAAACACGAAGCCGGATGGATTTTTAGATTTTCAAGAACAGAGTAGTCCCCAAAATCGTTCTTATTGGGGTACAGATTTATAAAATGCTCCCTAGCAAGAGGCGATGTGGCCAGCGTAACACTCACAGTTACTTTACGCAGGATACTTCTCTGCTACCGGATCCGTTCCCGGCAGACGTCACAACCTGCATTCTAGTAACCGCAGAGTGATGTTATAAATCATAAAACTATCTCACTGCAAAAATACGCATTCAAAACGCCCACTGTACGCAACTAATTGAGTTAAATGGATTGTTTCAGTCTGATAAACGTTGTGGTTTCATTAAAAGGCCCTTTGGGGTAAATGTGGAGACCAAGACAACAGAAGGCTTTGAGAAACTCAGAACTTTTGATAATTACGCCAATAAAACCAATGCAGGCCCCCTCTGGCGTGCCAACTGCTGTGGACTACAACACCCATGATGCTCTGCAACATCTGCGCCTCGTGACTCCCTGACTTTTTTCAACTGAAATGACTTTGTTGCTATGTTACCCCGAGCAGTTATTTCCTACCCTAAAAACTATTTTGTTTCCACTTTCTGTGCCCCTCGATAGCGGAATAACATCCACTATGCTGCTCAGTAAAGATAAATCCCATTAAATCCACATCCAAGAAGTTGCGACCCCTAATTTATTACGAGTATTTGGGCGCCTGCTCTTTTCCCTGGTTTGGATCCCCTGGCACTTGGAGGGTTAAAGCGGATATGGAGACAGAGTGATAAATCTCGTAACAGTGCGAGACATTATACAGCTCCTTCCAGCTCCTCGGCTGTTCCATAAAAATCTCCTTATCCCATCTGCAGGCACATCGAGTACCTCGATAAACTATTATTCAGGGGCACATGTTGTGAATGATACTTTTTTAGAATCATTTTAACTGCAAAACATCAAGTGTGAAACTTTGATAAATCGCTCTCCATGTTGCAGAATACAGCATGCATTTTAAAGCCTCGCCAGCTTATGGAGGCGACAGCAGAATAGCAATGGTTTGATTCTGGAAAATGACCGGGCAATTCCTCTAAATAGGACGATCTGCCCCAGTAAGGCGGCCCGGTAGCCACGACAGACCTGTCTCCCTAGGAAAAACACGACCGTTTTAGCGATAAATAAAGAAACAAAGTGTCCATCCTTCGATATTCCGGTGTTGATGGCGGCTCGCGGCCAGCCGGATCCAGAGGATTTGGAAGCCCCAGTGCTGGCGAATAATAAGTGCCTGGTGTGACACGTGGGGTCTCATCTTCTAAACTGCTGGGAGTAGGACCTGAGACTGCAGTTCCTCGTAAAGATGTTGAGACGCACGTCGTTGGAGGATTAAACCGGTTTCTGTCCCGTTTAAAGATGAACGTAAGATGGTTCCCAGCGTGTCGAGTCTACGGGGTCCCAGCTTCATGGGTAAGACCCCTCTCTGCTAGATCTGCCGAGAGAATTTAAAGCAGATCTGTAACCCAGCACTTTAAATGAATCTCTAGAGGATTCACTGACTGTCTACAGATTGAATTTACATCAAAAAAATAATCAGCAGTTTCTAAAATAATTTCAAAACACAACTGACCTTGTCTGCCTATTGTGCATAGAACATAATATCTCCCATCATGCACCTGATGGTAACTTCCGGATTGGCTGCTCATTTTAGGTTTGCGCTCGGGATGACCTCAGAGGAATCAGTCCCAAGGTTGAAACGTATGAGCAAAAAAATGAAAGTCGTAAAGGGGAAGTCCCATGGAAACAAAATCCTTTCTCTCTTTGAGCATAAAACCTGGTGCTTTATATAGTAAGCGATCTTATTCCGCCCCAATTGACTTCTTTTATCTGCAGACCTGGAGCCGCCGTCGCTGTCAGTCATGTGATATTTCGGTTGACTTTCTCGGCTCAAACACCACACTGAGCTGATGCTTTGTGGCGATGCTAATGAAGTCCGTTCCTCCATAGACTTTCATTAATCATTGAATCTGACTGGGTGATTAAGACCGAGCCATTCTATTGTTTCCCACTGGCAGTATGATAAGAAGTTAGGGGGTTTTGGTTATTGGGGGTCAAATAACAGAGCGAGAACTCCCTGAAAACATTATATTATGGGGCAAAAACAACAACTGGGGTAAAAAGTAAACAGCGCAGTATTTTTGAAAACAATTTTTTTCCGATACTAAGAATAAAATAAATGCTAGGAGTTCCTCTTTAAAGTCCGCTGAACTTCATCTCAACCCGCAGACCACTAATGACAGGGCAGCTCGCAGAAACCACTGAATGCAGTGATTATACGATGGAGACGTCCTAACGCCGCACATTGCAGGTATGGAACGATTGCATTCAGCACAGAATTCATGGCGTGCCTTCGCTGCAGGGTATCGGGGGATAAAGCTTATAAACCCATGGGGGTCCGCACACATCAGCATCTGCAAAACAGAGGCCCTGCGGTGCCTCCGCAGCCTCGTCTCCCCCAGGACTTGCATTGTTTTGGCTGAATCCCCAGAGCGGCCTGAACACGGAAGAGACTGCGAGGATACAGCACGGCAACAAGAAATGTTACCGGCTCCGACCGTGTTTACACGCAATGCTTCCATTCACCAGACCCCCAGCCGTCCTCAGTGACAGCAAAGGAAGCACATGGATGGGCACGAAGTCTGTCGCGCATGACTATAGAGGAATACGTTTGTGTTAAAAGAATTCATTGTTCTATGCAAAGAAAACATCATCTGCAAAACTCAATGTGATAAAACTTAAAAAAATAACCCCTGTAGGGTGATTAATGCCAGCAGGGGGTAAAGGAAACCTGCTTTAAAGATCCTTTTGCTGTTGAGTATGTGGAAAGAATAAAGCGACGGATCTGCGGAGGGTTATCTGCTTTACATACTAGGGAGGGCAATTCATGCTTCCCCCCAGTGGAACAGCAGCTTTAAATGTTGTGGCTCTTCTAGCATTTGTTTGTCCGTCGGCGCTGCCAGACATGGACACTGATTAAGGTTTGGGTCCTTACAGCAGGAAAAACAGGCAGACTAGACGGGCCGAATGGGGCCGGCCTGCCGGCGGGTTCTGGGTTTCTATGAACCATTTCCCCCGTACCCTGCGTTCCGCTCACCGGTTAAGAGAAGTTTTCCTTTAAACGGCCGGCACATTCATTCAGAGACAAGAGAACTTCTTCATCGTGTCTGAACTCGCATGGCGGTCGTAGACGTTGTTCCCTTTTCCAATGTCGCAGCCGTTCCAACGAGGCACTCAGGGATCTCCTGGCGCCGCGCGATCTCCGTAATTCATGTCATTCCTGGCGCCGCGCGAACGACTCTCTCACTAATTTCACTTTTTGGAAAGCTGTTGTCACCTAAACGAAAATGAAATGCATGGAAGGATCTTCGGGGACCAGTCAGGCCCCGCGCACGTTCAGTAATCTGCTGATAAAACTCGTTATGGAAACTGGAGGGAGAGACGTAGAATTTATTATTTAAGGATATATTTGAAGCAAGTGCAGAGTTAGATGAAATGGCGCGTGGTGCGTGGCGGCTTATAATAACGCAATAAGGTCTGAGCCCAGATTCCGGAACATTCAGGAATATATAGGACGTTTTCCATACTTTTTACTAGAACTGAGGGGTTGGTGTTGCCCGCGGCGACCTTCGTTACGTTTCTTACAGGAACTTTTTCTGTTTCAGAATAAAGTTTTTAATAATAATTTACGGACCTAAAGTCGTTAAATCTTCAGACAGCGTAGACTCAGGACAGGGAGTTTATCCGGACGCCTCCAGGGCACTGGGGCAAGGGGTAACTATATTTAACCCTTTCTGAGTAAGCCAGCCAGACATATCGCTAGTGGTTTTTACAGCCGTTTGGCGTGGAAATGGAGGGTAAGTGACCCGTCCCTGGGTAAGAGGCTACTTAATCAGCCCTTTCTTGCCTGAGAGCCACTTCTCCGGCTTCAGTAGCGCATGATAATAACCCTGCTTTTATGCCGCCGTTCTAATTTAAGGATATCAAAGCACCTTTTAGCGCAGGGTTCCAGCATCGCCTCTCAACCGCTGTTAATGTGCAGACTCGTGGCGCAGCGCTGGGGCGTCTGAAGCTTCCCGCGGCTACCGAGACGTCACCCCTCAATTATCCAAATGATGTAAAAACAGGCTTGGTGAAGAGTGAGCCGTTCCACAAACGCCGGCATTTTACTTCCTCCGGGAACCTCTCTGTTTCAGCACCTCGGACAGATACAGGGACCAGGAACCCCAAAACATTCATTTATGGGCCCGACGGGGGAAAGGAATTTGGGGTGGATTCATAGATCACAAGGAGGCATTGTTAGTGTCTGTAATTCAATCATTTGTGTTACCAATGGTCCTCAAATCTTTTCGCCCCAAGCCTCTAAAGCCCCCCCCCCGCCATTAAACAGATTTTTTATGAAAAATGAAATTCCATGACGTTCTCTGTGCACTTTTTGCTCCAGCCTTTATATATCGGATGTTTAACCCCATCAGATCCCAGCTCATTGCTCCACGGCGAATGTATTAAAGCCCCTGGATGTGAAGGAGACTCGAGTGGTTTGTGTGCTTGCCTGAAGCAGCAGCTGTTCTCATGCATGCGCCGTGCAGCAGCCGGCACCCTCACTGGCTCGGTAATAAGTCCCAGCTAGGCGGCTGTTTGATGTTAACGCTGGCTTATTGCTCGCTTTGCCAGCTAAATGCCGCTCCCTCCGGCCCTCTGCTGAAGCCATGAAGGGGAGCGCATAACAGCAAATTAACCTTGAACGCAGGTGTGGGACAAACAGCCCTCAACGAATCAAAAGCATGAAGTATCGCTGCTAATTACCCTGCGAGCCGCGGCGAATCCCAGCTGGCCCGCAGTAACCCTTTCATTGCAGAGCAGCGCTGGCCAGGAGCATCCAAATAATTTTACCCAGAACGGGGGCAGAGAGGAAGCCTTTCTGACGGATTAACCCTTCCCTATCGCGCGGCCCGTGGGACGTGCGGCTCACTTACTGTAAACTCATTACAGGAATAGGAAACAGAGCCGAGCATTTATTACCCAAACATCAGGGGCCGCAGAAAAGCAGCAAATCCCACGGGCTGGGGGAGAGCGAGCGCGAAATCCAACGCAGACAGCTCAGCCCTCGGCGGCACACCAGAAAAATACCCCCAGTTATCTCCCCCGATATCAGGAATCTTGGTTGCGGTGCCGCATCGGGGGAAAAAATGTCCGAAACGTCAGTATTTTTACAAGTTGCCTTGTGCATGACCTGGCATTTAACAATAAGCTTTTAATGGAACGGACTCCCGGCAGAGGTGGTAGAGGGTAATACAGTGAGGGGATTAAACATGCATGGGATAGACATACGGCTCCTGAATCTAAGACGAGACCAACGACTGATTAAGGTTTGAGTCGTTACAGCAGGAGAAACGGGCGACTAGACGGGGGCCGGATGGGGCCGACCTGACGGCAGGTTCTGGGTTTTATCGGTTACATGTTACACGGGTGTGCACGGAGCGTGACATGCTTATCCCGAGCACTTGGCATGACCATGCACTGCAGCTACGAGCAGGAATTCATTTTCTCGGTGATTCGGGTCCCTGACGCCCCCCGCGTTTCTTCTCAATCCGTGATCTGAGCTCCTGCCTCCAGGAGAATTCCGAGCCGCGTTCCCCGAGGCTGCGCAGGCACCTAATGAGTCCCAGGAATGATTGCGAGGGCTGCTGATCGAGTGCAAGTAAACAGGTTTCCTCCTGAGAGAAGCAGCGATTGGTAGAAGTCATGCGATGCTGCGCTCTCTCTGCAAGCCGTTAGGGACAGGGGTCTCGGGGTTCACACGCAGGACTCACGGGCAGCAGGGGCCACGGCTGACCCTCGGCGCTGGACAGCGAGGGCCAGTGAAAAAAAAATCCTCCAAACACAGAGTAATTGGCCATGTTTTATGCCATTGGACCACCATATCACACAAACCCAGTGAAAGAGGGGAGGCCGGTTTCAGCATGCGCGAAGTGGGCCGAGTCCACCGGCTTTACTATATAATGGAAATAAGGTTAACGGGAACGCAAACGGCAATAAGAAAGGCTGGAATAACGACAGCGAGAATGAATGCATTGATAAATATCATTTATAATAATTACTGCAGCGTCGCGGCTGCCACCAGATTGCCTTCTGATTGCATGAAAACAAAGCAATTGATGTAAATGAGTGCGACACGCACTAGAGACACAAGGCCACAAACACTGCCAGTGACTATATACACTCCGCAGCATATCACTCACACTCCGCAGCATATCACTCACACCGTATTACCCATACACTCCGCAGCATATCACTCACACCGAATTACCCATACACTCCGCAGCATATCACTCACACCATATTACCCATACACTCCGCAGCATATCACTCACACTCCGCAGCATATCACTCACACCGTATTACCCATACACTCCGCAGCATATCACTCACACCGTATTACCCATACACTCTGCAGCATATCACTCACACCGTATTACCCATACACTCCGCAGCATATCACGCACACCGTATTACCCATACACTCTGCAGCATATCACTCACACCGTATTACCCATACACTCCGCAGCATATCACTCACACCATATTACCCATACACTCCGCAGTATATCACTCACACTCCGCAGCATATCACTCACACCATATTACCCATACACTCCGCAGCATATCACTCACACTCCGCAGCATATCACTCACACCGTATTACCCATACACTCCGCAGCATATCACTCACACTCCGCAGCATATCACTCACACTGTATTACCCATACACTCCGCAGCATATCACTCACACCGAATTACCCATACACTCCGCAGCATATCACTCACACCGTATTACCCATACACTCCGCAGCATATCACTCACACTCCGCAGCATATCACTCACACTGTATTACCCATACACTCCGCAGCATATCACTCACACCATATTACCCATACACTCCGCAGCATATCACTCACACCGTATTACCCATACACTCCGCAGCATATCACTCACACTGTATTACCCATACACTCCGCAGCATATCACTCACACCATATTACCCATACACTCCGCAGCATATCACTCACACCGTATTACCCATACACTCCGCAGCATATCACTCACACCATATTACCCATACACTCCGCAGCATATCACTCACACTCCGCAGCATATCACTCACACCATATTACCCATACACTCCGCAGCATATCACTCACACCGTATTACCCATACACTCCGCAGCATATCACTCACACCATATTACCCATACACTCCGCAGCATATCACTCACACTCCGCAGCATATCACTCACACCATATTACCCATACACTCCGCAGCATATCACTCACACTCCGCAGCATATCACTCACACCGTATTACCCATACACTCCACAGCATATCACTCACACTCTGCAGCATATCACTCACACTCTGCAGCATATCACTCACACCGTATTACTCATACACTCCGCAGCATATCACTCACACTCTGCAGCATATCACTCACACTCTGCAGCATATCACTCACACCGTATTACGCATACACTCCGCAGCATATCACTCACACCGTATTACTCATACACTCGCAGTAAATCAGATGGAGAATGCTATGTAGTATAAGAAGTAATGGTCTGGTCACAGGAACTCACACTCTAAATATGTGTGATGCCACAAGTCAGACAGTACACTTTATCGATGTATCCTGGCGGGCGACTGATCGGCCCCCCAAACTGGTTTTATGGCGGTTGGAGGCCAGCGTTTCCATAGACTGAGATCGGAAAGGAAAACCACGGACATAGAGGGGACAAAGGTGGAACTGAACCCCGGGGTCGGGGTATATTTGGAGCCGGGGGTCTGGGTATATTTGGAGCCGGGGTCGGGGTATATTTGGAGCCGGGGGTCGGGGTATATTTGGAGCCGGGGTCGGGGTATATTTGGAGCCGGGGGTCGGGGTATATTTGGAGCCGGGGTCGGGGTATATTTATAGCCGGGATCGGGGTATATTTGGAGCCGGGGTATATTTGGAGCCGGGGGTTGGGGTATATTTGGAGCCGGGGTCGGGGTATATTTATAGCCGGGATCGGGGTATATTTGGAGCCGGGGTATATTTGGAGCCGGGGGTCTGGGTATATTTGGAGCCGGGGTCGGGGTATATTTGGAGCCGGGGTCGGGGTATATTTGGAGCCGGGGGTCGGGGTATATTTGGAGCCGGGGTCGGGGTATATTTGGAGCCGGGGTCGGGGTATATTTGGAGCCGGGGGTCGGGGTATATTTGGAGCCGGGGTCGGGGTATATTTATAGCCGGGATCGGGGTATATTTGGAGCCGGGGTCGGGGTATATTTGGAGCCGGGGTCGGGGTATATTTGGAGCCGGGGGTCGGGGTATATTTGGAGCCGGGGTTGGGGTATATTTATAGCCGGGATCGGGGTATATTTGGAGCTGGGGTCGGGGTATATTTGGAGCCGGGGTATATTTGGAGCCGGGGTCGGGGTATATTTGGGGCCGGGGTCGGGGTATATTTGGGGCCGGGGTCGGGGTATATTTGGAGCCGGGGGTCGGGGTATATTTGGAGCCGGGGTATATTTGGAGGCGGGGTCAGGGTATATTTGGAGCCGGGGTATATTTGGAGCCGGGGTCGGGGTATATTTGGAGCCGGGGTATATTTGGAGCCTCTGCAGGTTCCTGGTATTTAATCGCCCCGATCCCCCCGTCCGGGGTAAGAATCTTTGCCCCTCGTCCGCAGTATTAATATCTGAGATAATAAACGCTCTGAATTTTCAGGCTGATCTGACAGGCGGTTCGTGCAGTTACTTAAATTAACCCTTTCAGTACCATTGCGGGTATTGGTGGGTAAAGCTGCGCAGGTCCTGGTACAGAGTCAAATCATGAGAATGTAGCTTTTTAACGAATAGAAGTTCTGGAAACAAACAGAGGAATTGATCATTTCTACAAAAAACAGAGGTCTCCATCCTGCGGGCCCCTAAACTTTGGGGCCACAGGCCAATTCTAACGGGTCCGTGGGCATGGCCTTGTAATATGGTTATATTTTGTGCAGTCCTTCAGCTTATCGGGGGTTCCCAAAATTTCATGAGGTCATAAGTTGGGGAGCCTTTAAGGCGATCACCACTTCATCAGAGTCTGGGGGTCTTCCAGAAGCCCCCCCGTACACCTGTGATTTGGGAAGTTTTGCTCACCAAGTTTTTGCTGATAAAAATCTATTATTTTTTTACACAAATATCCAATAATTATCTGAAGTGTAAATCAGTTCTGCTGTTTAGTGTTTACATTCCCCACAAATATAAAAATCTCCTTAATCATCACAAAACGTGGCATTTTAGGTGCCTGCGCATGAAGCCGGCTCTCCGGCAGTTCCAGTCCATTAGTCACGGTAATGATGAGGTCTAAGACTTCTCCACAGCAATGTCTTCCTCTGAGAGCGGCGCAGCGCAAACACACGAGCCGTGTTTAACCCTTCCAGCACCTGAAACATAGAGCTAGACTGCCGGCGGATCGGCCCCATCCGGCCCCCGTCTAGTCGCCCGTTTCTCCTGCTGTAAAGACTCAAACCTTAATCAGTCTTTGGTCTCGTCTTAGATTCAGGAGCCGTATTGATTTATTGCTTTATATAGCGCCGCCATATTCCGTAGCGCTGTACAACAAGTAGTATATAACATAACAATTTGACTTACAGAAACAACAGGTGAGGAGGGCCCTGTGCACAGGAGCTTGCAATCTAGGGGTGTATTACACAATAGGTAAAAGTAAAATACGCCTATTCCATCTCTGTATTATCTCTACGTGGCTGCTGGGAGGCTGTTCCTCTTATCTCCTACTCTTTCAGTAAAGTATAACTTCCTTCCATTCCATCTCAGTCTCTGACTCTCTAGCGTTAGATTCCGGTCTCTTGTTGTAATTTTTCTCCTCCTTTGAAATAAATTCCATCCCTTCCTTTATCCCCTCATGGATTTAAATGTCTCTTTTTCATTCTCTCTCTCTCCTCTCCCGTTTCTCTCCCCGTCTCTCTCTCTCCTCCCCGTCTCGCTCTCTCTTCTCTCCCGTTTCTCGCCCCGTCTCTCTCTCTCCTCTCCCATTTCTATCCCCCATCTCTCTCTCTCCTCTCCCGTTTCTCTCCCCGTCTCTCTCTCTCTTCTCTCCCGTTTCTCTCCCCATCTCTCTCCCTTACCCTCTCTCCTCTTCTCTTTCTCCCATCGGCTGTAAACGCGAATGAGTTGAAACGTAAGAAATATTTTAAATCAATTGTCCTTCAGAGCAAAAACAATGCTTTTGAAAGAGACGCGTTCCGTGCGATTTCCGTGTCATCCCTGACAGATTCTACCCTCAGCTCAGTGGATATGGCGTCCGTCTCGGGGGGGCGGCCACCGTGTGAAAGAAGACAAAAGAATCATGAAATGGGGCAGCCAAATAATCACTTTATTGGGGTAAATAGTTAGTGTTCTAAGGAGGGAACCTCATTTCATTTGGCCGTTCAGTCCTCCTCTTCAGCTGAAAGGCCGGGGATTTGGGCGAGTGACGGCCGCTGGACGTATAAACACAACACTTAATGCTCAATACTTAATGCTTAATACTTAATGCTTAATACTTAATGCTTAATACTTAATACTGAATACTTAATACTTAATACTTAATACTAACGCCGTTAATGTTCTTTCTCTTTAGAAATTGGTAACCCAGGAACGCCAGATAAAGACGAGACCCAGCGACACAAAACACAGACGTTTGTCTTATTAAAGGACAAAGGGAATGGAGGAAAGATTTGCGATGGCGCGGCAGGTGATCCCGGAACTTATCATCGGGAGAGGTGAGCTTCGTTAAGGCTGACGGACAATGTTATGGCCTAATATAACCGGCTTATCCGGCGGCGGCCGTGGCAGACAAAGAAACAGAAGAGGTGGCACAGCGCCAGCCTCCGGGATCCACTTACAAACTCTGGGAAACCCGCGACGCGGAACAAGAGGAATCGCGTAATGAAGTTTTCATCCAAAAGCTGAAAAAACAGCTGGAACTGAGCAGGGAGGGGGCAGCAACACCCTGTGCGACGCAAAGTGACCGCCATACATAGAAACCGGGAGCTCTCGCGCTCTGAACTCAGCAGGGTACTTCTGTTTGGGTCTCGCTGGGTTTGTTGCCGGGGGGCTGCGGCTCAGCCGAAGGTGATTGGCCGAAATCACCGGTCTGCAGAGCTCCTGGGGCAGATTATGTGCCCATGACTGGTGCAAATGGGGTGCATGTCATTAGGCACCTGCCTTCTCCTGTGCATTCACAAACTGCCCTAAAACCATCTGCCCCTGCTGCTTCACATCGCACGCCCACAGGGGCAAATGAACTGAAATAAATCCTGCCTCTTGTACAATGAAGCCCCAGAAACCAGCTTTGGGCCACCTGTGGCACCAACCAGAGGCAGACTGACTGAAGGTAATGAGAGTGCTAATCCTACAAGAGGTGGCAGACATCTCCCACCCGGCACAGATCCCACGGACGCTGCTCTATCATGCGCGGGGTTCAATTTTCTGAAAGGAATAAAAATGCTACAAAAATCAACAAAACAATAATGAGACCCTGGAGCTTCCAATCGTCCATTTATTAGAGCCCCGCACATAAAATACTGAGCGAGAGTCACATAATGCCACGCGTTGTCTCATCTCCATTCCCATGGCAGGTACCTCCAGTGGCCATGTCCTCCCCTGACCTCGGGAGCTGACAGTCTGCACACGTTTGGCATTGCTGCCCTCTTGGTTTGGTGACAGCACCGCGCTCCTGGCTCAGCCATGAACCAAACACAGCTGCTGCTCCGCTGGGCACAGTGCGGACTCATCCGGATCTCGCAGAACTGGGCACCTGGAAGCGGCCATCCGGGCCAATTATGGAAACAAAACTAAATGGTTTTTCTTTCCAACTGTGTCTCGTCCGACTTACCGCAGCTGTAAGTAATAGCTGGACACGAATCCGTGCGGAACGGACATCCCCCTATTCCTGCTGGTAACGGGGTGAGGCTGGCACTGGCTGTGAACTGGGCATGATGCCCATCAGAGGGATTTAACTGCCTCGTATTTCTACTCCACACAATATTTACACGGATCTGACAAAAATATAGGAATTTGGTGGCCATTATTACTGCTGAGTGAGTCCTGCTGCCCCCTGTGCTGGAGAGGCAGACCGCGCCGGGGTACGCCAGCACCTCCTCAGCCAATCAGAACGCAGCGCCCATAAGAATGCCTCGGGAGCCCAAATGTTTAATGTGTGGTTTGGCTCCAGAGCGAGACATTGGGAAGACCGGCTCTAGAGGGAGCTGCAAAGAAACCGGTCCAGAAAAGAAAGATTCCGTTTTATTGGCAGTTTGTAAATTTGACTTATTACTAGTTATTACACGTTATATAAATATATATATTTCACATGACCTTTCAGAAGCCACCAAATGTATTGGAAACAGATTAGTTTAGTGTCACATAAACGGATCGGATGACACCTTAATAATTTATGGCATCTTTTCCTGCCAGGGTGATGTCATAGCTCCTTTTAGGGACAGCCTGGAAAGGGTTGCCATTGATGGACAGCAAGGTGTCTATTTGCACCCCAGCAGGAGGTCCCCATGAGCTCTTCAGCATTAGACCTTGGAGGACATAAGTGAACAAGGGGGGAGCCGGAGCCCCGAAATAAAACAAATATATTGAATGAATATAAATTTCAGCACTTGTGTGTTACTTGTTGAGTGTCAGCTCCTGGTCTGTGGCACAAATAGCTCCTGGTTACCCCTTGAGGTCTAATATTGGGGGCAACAGACAGTTCTGTCTATGATCCAGTTAGTGCTGGGTGTTGATTTTAAGTCTTTTCATTAACTAATTAGCATTCAGGGCATTTGTTTCCCATTAAGACTCCTGGGCTTCAGTTACTTGCCTGTCTTAGGGGTGATCTGATAAGAAGGGGAACAGAAGGGTAGAAATCACCCCAGGTGAGCAGAGCTTTAATGCCCCAAAGGAAACACCGCTATAAACACTTACAGGAGAACAGCAAGGTGCAGCACCGGGACAAGGAGCTCCCCATCCCCACTCCCAGCACGCTCAGCCACCCAAGAGGGAGAGACGGGGCATCCAGAGGAATGACATAAGACGCGCAGAAAGTGCTGCCCCCTCCTGCTGCCCCCGCCCGGTGTAGGAGGAGCTGCGCTGGGCAGATCTGGCAGAGGCAGCCGGAGGATGCGGACACGGAGCCCGCTCTGAGCCCGACATACACGGCGATTGGAGGTGATCTGAGCCGGACACAGCGGAGCCCCCGCTCCCGGTCCTCTGCTGCCGCTCCTGCCCCCCTGCTGACCGGAATGGCCCCCCCGCGGCCGGACCTGCTGCTCCTCGCCTGCTCGCTGCTCTTCCCAGGTAGGACCCAGACTGATACTTTGTTACAGAGTGACCCGGAGCTGGCGCTGTGCATGCACCGGGGGCTGCAACCCGAGCTGGGGGTGTTTGGGAAGGTGCTGGGGTGTGCAGGGACGGATGGGGCTTTATGGGGGGGAATGTCCGTTTGGGAGCTGAGGTCTGGGGCTAAGAGCCCACTGACCCCTCGGGGTAATACTGCCCACCGGATCATGTTTGCAGGGACCGCTCCGGGGCTTCACTGGATTGCCTCTAACTTTGCCCCCCGGACTGATGGCGGGGGCAGGTTACGGGGGCACAGAGCCGGGGGGCACCTGTTGGAGTGTGTGCCCTGCATGCCAATAGAGAGAGCGGGGGGGTCGTGAGGCATCTGTCTGTCTGTAGCGGGGTATAAAAGGACTCCTCGAGGCAAATCTATAGATAAACTTCCATGGAATCTACCCCATGTAGGGGCATTCTAGGACCTGGTTCTCATTAACCCCTTGCTCTCTAGGCATTGCCCACAGTCAATTGCTGATACCCCTGGTAGTTTTTTTGCCCTCTGAGATGGCAGTTGTTGGGGCAGGGGATAATGCATTGAGAAGCTGATCTGGTGGCATCGCGATGCGGGTCCATGACGGCGAGGGCTCCGGTGTGATCGGTGACACCGAGTTTGTGTTTCAGATGCCGGGGAGAATGTGGTAAAGGCGGCCAGTCGCTGCCGGGTTAAGCCGGTGGAGGAGTCGCCCTGGATAGCCTTCCCTGCCGGGGAAAAGCTCTGCTTATCCGGACGGAGTGAGATCTCCATCCCGCATTCCGCGCGCTCCCTGCCGCCGGGTGTCTTATACCGGAGCCGGTCCTGCCGTGTGCCGCCTCGGCTCCTTATTTTCTGATCGGTGCCGGCGCTCGCTGATTGGCAGATCGAATTAACCCTTCCAATCCCATTAGATGTTACAAAATACTTTGCCGGCTTCAAACCCTTAGAACTCCAGTTACTGTGGACTTTAACTCCCATCATGCTTCATCCACCCCGATAATTAATATTGGCCCTTGACTGGCTGAGCATCATTGGGGTTGTAGTCCACCGCAGCTGGAGCACAAGGTCTTGACCCATGCATATCTCTACTGATATTTAACAGTTTAAATGCTGGATATTGCTTGTTACTGCAAGGTCTTGTTGGTTCCTTTAAAAAAAGTGTCAGCTCTTTGGACTAGGATGGTGTGCAACCCAATAATATAATCCCGATTAGTAGGTATCTTATAAATACATTGTTTGCAGTCCTGCAGGCTGTAATGGGTTAAATGTGAGTTTTGCTGGGAGCTTTGGGCTACAGAGCTCGCAATCTGTTGTGGGGATCCGTCGGTATTCCCTGTGAGGTGGCCCTGGGGCCGGTTCGCGCGTGTTCTGGTTGGAAGGCTTCCAGCGGCTCTAATGATCTCCAAGTGTCGGATTCTGCAGCTCCTGAAATTATTTTGCTCATGAATAAAATCAAACTGCGAGAAGAGAGCCGTCAGACCCTGGCGCTGACAGCCCGGAGAGCGTGCGTAGGGAGCGGACGATCGCTCCGTCTGTTTCCAGGCTGTTAACCCTGGCCACTGGAACAGGTGGCAGGCAGCGCGGTACCGGCAGGGGAGGTGGACAGGGTATGGGAAGGAGATTCTCTATGCGAGGGCAAAAGATACCTCAGTCAACAACATGGTCACTAACCCTTCATATACCGAGGCTGGGACGCCTTCATGCAAACTGGGAGTGAACGGGTTACCCTTTCACTTACACTAACTTCATAGAAATGTAAGCACTCACTCCGTGGCCGGTATCTGTGCCGCGCTGTGCCCTGGACTCTCCCCTGAATGGAGCGGGTATCCCACGGGCAGGATGCTGGCCCATGTTCACTAACTGGTTGTGACCCCGAGCGTTTTGGTCTCCGGCCACATTGAGAATTCAGAGCCAGACTGTGAAGGTCAGAGTGTCTGGACTCTTCTTTGGGATCATGCGCCGGATCCTGCTGATATCACCCAGATCTCTGGAAGGACCTGATGCTGATCGGGGGGGGGGGGGCTGTAGATCCATTCTAATGTCAGTCTCCTCTCTCTGCTCCGATGACTTCCCCCGGTGTGTCTCTCGCACGCTCTGATCAGTCTTCTTTGGCTACAGCGTTGGTCTGTTTATGTACAGTAGCTCAGTGCCAGGCTTCCTCCCTGCTTGGGAACAGGTAGTATGTGCCCCTCTCTGGCGCGCCATACGTTATAGACCCCAGGGGGCTGCTCTCTTTCTCACTCCTCAGTTTGTTGAAGGAAGCTGGAGTCTTCTTCAGATGAAGGGAGAGAAAGTCCCCAAAAGCTCGTGTAACTTTACATCTTCTTGGCCCAATAAGTGGCATCAACTTCAGCTAAAGGTTCTGTTGGGGTTAATGAGATTCCATTCATCTGGGAAGCGGATAAATCCGAGAATCAGAGTTTATATAAAAGTTCCCAATCCCTGTGAATAAGACGACCTTAAACTATTGATTTTCAGTGAAGGAGGCTGAAATGGTTAATGGGATCTTGCCCGGCTGGGTGTTATCCTGCGAAGACCGCTCCTGTACGGGGTAAATGGAGATGCCGGGGGACCCAGTATGAATAGGACTCGGTGCTCCGGGGCACCCTGCTTTGTATCAGGTTCAGAGTTTTAGGGTTTCACTAATTCGTTTGTATCGGGTTTGTTGGTGGCATTTAATGACTCCAGCGGGACGTCGCGGCTCTCAATCCGGTAATCGGGAAATCTCTGCACTTTATTAAAAGGTCATAAAAGATCTTATGTTTCATTTCAAAGCGAAATTGCAAAAAAAGTCTCCTGGGGATGGAATAAACGCAAAGTCTGGGAGCCTCCTGATAACAATCGGTTATATAAAGCAGGTTGATTTTATGGATCCTTTATTTATAGTTTATATTAATATATGGAATAAATTGTGTCTCTGTGCACTAGTCGTGGGCTTATCTTGTATTTAAGTCGTCGCCCGGTTATATTGTCGCCCGGTTATATTGTCGCCCGGTTATATTTCCCCGCTCCGTATGGCTGGGGCTCGTCCCAACCTCGCCGAGACTGGAGACATAATGATTTTTCTTATTTTGGACGGCAAATCTCATCAGTGCCAGCCAAAAGCCCATGTCTCCCATGTTTATCTGGTATATTACCAAGCCTTGTTAAGTCTTCACCCGCTGCAAGGGAAGCAAATTGGCAGCGATATTCCTGTGTGTTAGGGGTCTGACCTCAAGAGCTTGCATTTTAATGTCTTAATCGAAAGAATCATCATCTAGGGGCTCTGGCAGTTGGACTGACATTCCAAATGTAGACCATGCACGGCACACTAAGAGTTAAATGAGTCCTATCTGAAAAGATACCCAGAATATGGATTATTTTGTCTTGTTTAGTCACTGCGTTCTAATCATGCCCCCCCCCCGTTACAATCAGGATACAAAGCATCTCGCTCCACTTTGACAAAAACAAAATTGATGCTGGCTCCTGGATCTCAGATCCCCTTTTATTTTCCCTGAGATTTTCCCTGATCCTTTGCTCCCCTTTGTAGACGTTTGCAGGCAGAGTGTCAAAAATAGACAAGAAATGGGGGAATAAGAGATAAAACAGCCGATCAGATCAAATACAGAGAATGGGCGCCGACGACAGAGCGGTGATGAAAAGAAAGGTAGGAGGAAAAAAGTAGGAGTCAGGAGAAGGGCCGTAATAAACAGGGGGTGATAGAGAGATGGAGGGAGAGGAGACAGCAGGGGGAGAGCGGCGTCAGGACAGAACTGGGTTACTTAACTCATCCCCAACGCACTGACCCGGCCCAAACCCAGCACTGACCCGGCTCAAACCCAGCACTGACCCGGCCCAAACCCAGCACTGACCCGGCCCAAACCCAGCACTGACCCGGCCCAAACCCAGCACTGACACGGCTCAAACCCAGCACTGACCCGGCCCAAACCCAGCACTGGCCCGGCCCAAACCCAGCACTGACCCGGCCCAAACCCAGCACTGATCCGGCCCAAACCCAGCACTGACCCGGCTCAAACCCAGCACTGACCCGGCCCAAACCCAGCACTGACCCGGCCCAAACCCAGCACTGACACGGCTCAAACCCAGCACTGACCCGGCCCAAACCCAGCACTGGCCCAGCCCAAACCCAGCACTGACCCGGCCCAAACCCAGCACTGACCCGGCCCAAACCCAGCACCAGTTTGTCACCAGATTTGTCCCCTTCATAGTTTTTTCGCTTTTATAGTACAAAACCACTGGTCCTAGAGGTGCCAGGTGCTGCGGTGGGAGACGCTCGCTTATCCTTTGTGCTGAGATTCAGTCTCTGAACGCGGCGAGCGTTAAACACCTGGCGTTATGTCAGACGTATTCATGATTTATTCCAACTAACAGGCAGCGTCTGCTCCACAAATCACCTGATATATTTACGTGGTATTAACTCTTATTAGGAGGCAGCGTCCGCGCATGTACCAAATGCTGTAAAGTAACTGGAATTAATTTGGCATCCAGGGCTGAAGCCCCCTTGATGCTGGGGTGGCGTAATACTCTAAGCCGGGGGTCCGGTGACAAATGCCCTGGCTGGGTTCTCTGACTGGGGTTTTATGCTCACACGAGCCTCCTGGTGGCAGCAGCGACACTTCCAGAAATTCAGATACCGTTTCCAGAAACATAACGGAGACGCCGGCCGGGGAAGGGGAGCGACGGGCCGGGGAAGGACGGGCCGGGGAAGGGGAAAGGACGGGCCGGGAAAGGACGGGCCGGGGAAGGACGGGCCGGGGAAGGGGAAAGACGGGCCGGGAAAGGACGGGCCGGGGAAGGACGGGCCGGGGAAGGGGAAAGACGGGCCCTAAAGGCTGTGGATAAAGGCAGTGATCGCCGTACTGCTTTTATTTAAAGGGAAATGTTTTCAGGCAGATATTATCTTTCGGGAAATGTTTATATGGATTTTCCGGTGAGAAAACACCAAGGTTCTGCATTTAATTACAAAATTAAGGGAATGTCAGATTCCAGTGAAGTGTATTTAATAAGGAAAAGGAGTGAAATGCGTCGGTCCATAGACATGTCACCGATGTTAAATCCAGGCTTTGGCCCCTGGCGATGCCCCCGTTGCCCCCATCTCCTCGTAGTTTAGAAAGGACCCTTCCGACCTCCCTTTCTAAACTATTTTGTAGCGGCGCGGGGGCACAGGGTGAACACCCAGAAAATGCTCAAGATTCCAATAATCAAAGAATTTGTTTCTTTTTAGCTTTTAGTATCTTGCAAGTTTATGAAATAGAGGCCTTTCGGCAAACGGTTGGATGGAGATAAAATGTAAAAGGCGACCCCAGAACCAGATCTCAGGCGTAATGCTGCCTATCACTGTATTGTAACTACCCCTAAAGGGCCACTGGGATCTTACTGGGATCTTACTGGGATCCAGTACCGAATCAATCACCTGTGTTTAGTTCAATATTTCTTTTTTTGTGATTCAGGTTTATATTCGCTGACATCTGGCAAATTCCCCTGTTTCCCATGATCCCTCAGTGCAGATTCCATTGGGAGCCTCCTGTCAGTCCAAGCAGTTAAATGATAATAATAAATCTCTAACACTCAGCCACGCTTCAAACGTCAAGCAACTCAGCCGAGGGGCAAGCAAAGGCAAAATGCCCATCAATGACGTCTTTCACGCAGACCAATGTTTAATGGACAAAACATAATGGAACACGCTAAGCTAAATGGCACTAACAACTCATAGAAGAAGCACAGAATGGATCCAGATCCTGGGGGAGTGGGGCCCATGAGCCAGGCTGAGCTTCACTCTGTCTATGTGGTTCTTATATATATATATAGAGTCACCATCGTATTACGCAGCGTGCCGGCCTGGTTTATCGTAACACCGGTGTTACCCCCTCTCGTAGAATAGTTCTGTATTAGGTTACTTTGATACATGATATTTTCAGACCGGGTAGAAGGGGTCCAATAACGGCCCCCAGTGCCTGTGAGTCAGGAATTCTTCTCCGAGTCCTCCGCCTGTCCCGTTACAAAGCGCTTTCCGCGTTCGACATACAAACAGCGATGGAGAGAAATTATAATCCTATTATCTGCAGCCGCGTTTTTCTGAGCAGGAAATCTGTGTATATTTGCATTTTATTTTATTAGATGGCGTGTGCTTGATTCCAATTGAAATGACACGAATACATCAGAATATTAATGAGCAATTTCTACAGCTGCCACCCACAGCTCTGTGTGTTTAAAAAAAGAAAACAACAAAAGTGCCGCGTGGGGCTTTTTCTCTCGATTGCATTTTGCAGATTTAGTGTTTGAGGTTATTAATGAGTCGCGCCCGGCATTGGGGGGGGGGGCATCTGGGCCATACCAATAAGCTGCGCTTGCGGGGGGGGTGATGCTTGCAGATAGGAGAGGCTGGATCACCGCTGTACCCGGCCTGGCACCGGTCTAACAGGCACCGTGGGTACGGGAGGGAAAGGAGAAGAAGTCGCTTTTATAGAATGACAACCACTGTTACTGATCAGATGGGGCCTTGCCACCTAAATAATGTTCCATCTGACGTCCCGAACATTTATGCAATGCTACATCTTTTTTATCTTGACCCAAGAAAAGGTGCAACTCTGTTTTCTCTTGGACTGGTACAGCTTTATCCATTTTCCTAAATAAGACATTTCTCAGACAGTTATCTCATTTATCTTTTTGCATGCGCGGTGGTGGTTATTTCTCGTCCATTTGTTCTGT
Organism: Spea bombifrons; assembly: GCF_027358695.1. Lineage (NCBI taxonomy): Eukaryota > Metazoa > Chordata > Amphibia > Anura > Pelobatidae > Spea > Spea bombifrons. The sequence goes on along the minus strand of NC_071098.1, from coordinate 1,088,320 downwards.
TGGGGTGAAATTTCGTGCCGGGGCATTGAAGGATCTTGGTAAGGGTACAAAGATGAGGTTCGTGGGGCTGGTAGAAATGTTAGAATCCGCTCACGTCCTATACCCCCCCACACACTGGGTGAACTCCCATCTCCGGCAGCCGTACCTGAACCAAGTCATCTCGGCTATTAAATCTTTGCCAAATTGTGACCGATTGTCCCCGGAATGGCTTTGTTTATGTTGTTCTTAATCACAAAAGGTTTTATTCCCAGTGGTCTGTTGGGGAATGATGGATGAGGCATAGATTTATTTACCTCCTTTGAATAAATAAAAATTCACTTTGATCAAAAACAAACTACAGAATCTTACAGACTTTTTAGATGAGGTTTAAAGGTTTGAAGGAAAGGGCAGCTTCGTCAGACGGAGCATCACGGCTCGTAGGCCAAAAATGTAAATGTTCTCCTCATTGAAATCATGGAGGGTGCCGTGAAAACCGAGCAAACACTGAACCAGCCAGAAGATCGGCCCCATCCGGCCCGTCTAGTCCCTCTTTTCTCCTGCTGTAAAGACTCAAACCCTAGTCGGTAAAGTAAAACACCTGATACCAGTGCACAGCGTATCCCTAATCTGAACCAATGTCCGGTTTCCCGGTGGTTCTGGTACCGGGGATTTTCTGTTGGTTCTGATTAGCTGGATCTGCTGATTATACTGGACTGACTGATGTTCTCTTTGTATTAAACAAATGATACCATAGGATTTCCAGGATCTACATCAATGACGTACCAGTCCCGTGTAACAGGCAACCGGCACACGTATGGAGCTAATAAACGCTATGATTCAGTTTACACAGAACCATAATTAATTTCAGTGGAGATACACAACGCAGCTTAGCGGGCATTCGGCGAGACGCAGCGGCGCACACAAGTGCCTTAAAACTGATGACATCCAATCAGCGGTGATTTCTTTGCTGTGTTTTACTCTTTAAATTTAATGAACCCTCCTGGAACTTGCAGGCTCTACAGTATATGTCACCAAAGGAGAAATAGGTTGTTTTTTTTCTGGCAGTGAATGGGTTAAATTGAGATGAATTATTAATTTGCTAGAAATGTTAGGGCAGCAGCAGAAAGAATGAGCTATAAATGGCACCCGCTGTGGCTGCAGTCCCCAAATTAATTGACTTATATTAGGAAAGCGGGGTAATGATGCTGAGTCTATCGCACAGAACAGCAACAGCAGAGTCATTTCAGGGCCTGGAGAAAGCGTGGGGGGGGCAGGGGAAGAATATGGAGGATGAGGAGCGGGGGGCGCAGGAGAGGAGTATTCAGGGGACGAGGAGCAGTGCGTATGCAGGAGACCACGGGGACACAGAGGACAAGAAGCGCAGAGTAACACAGGAGACGAGGCTGTGAGGAGCCCAGGGGGCAAGGAGCAGGGGTAGCCCAGGGCACGAGGACTGCAGTGACAGCGGACAAGAAGCTCAGGGTAACAGAGACGAGGAGCAGGGGCACAGGAGACGAGGAGCAGGGGCACAGGAGACGAGGAGCAGGGGCACAGGAGACGAGGAGCAGGGGCACAGGAGACGAGGAGCAGGGGCACAGGAGACGAGGAGCAGGGACACAGGAGACGAGGAGCAGGGGCACAGGAGACAAGGAGCAGGGGCACAGGAGACGAGGAGCAGGGACACAGGAGACGAGGAGCAGGGGCACAGGAGACAAGGAGCAGGGGCACAGGAGACGAGGAGCAGGGGCACAGGAGACGAGGAGCAGGGGCACAGGAGATGAGGAGCAGGGGCACAGGAGACGAGGAGAGCACTGAACACCGGTGATAAGGAGCACAGGGAACACAGGGGATGAGTAGTGATGGGACATATGAATCACAATGCACACCAAAATTAATTTCCATTAAAATCCAAAGAACTTGGGCCATCTCGATGAAACTTTCCACTGGGGGAATACATTTCGTGGGCACTTACCTGGCACAGACAAGCGAGCGCAGCGGGAGCATGAAGGGCATCTGCTTCCCACGTAAAGCTAAACCCCCTGGAGAGCAAGCGATGTATATTCAGCTCTCCACCAGTAAACACACTGGGACTGCCACCGAAAGGGTAAATCCACAGGGAGCCAATGGGGCATGTGCTGGCCTTGGGACTTAATAGGTAAACCTGTTGGGTGCTCGTCTTTCTAGGAGTATGGGAACTTTATGAAAACCTTGAAAAGGTAATTGCCTGATGGTAACCCAATTACTGCAGCGCCACAAAGCTCGCACATTCACGGGTGGCATCTGAAAGGCTTTTAAAAAGCCCGGCTGGAGCAGACACCTAATTAAATGAAGGCAGAAATGATCCTCGGAGACAGAATGAGCTGCTGAAGAAAGCACAATAGATGCAGCCGGATCGTTATCTTACCGTCGGATGTGGTTCTTACTGCGCTGGCCTCTATCAGCCTGGCAGCCTCACCTGATGCAAGGAAATCCAGGCCTCCCTGCCTTCTGTTTGTTTAATGATCCCGGGCTGCCTATTCCAGCAGAACATGTCGGCTGAGTCCTTTCCACCCAAACACCTCGCACCCTGTCCCTTCCGCCCCGCGGCATCCCCCTGCGGCCCGGCACGTGATATATAGCGCCGTCTGTGCGGAGATGGCGTCACACGCAGCGCACGGATAACTGAGGTCTTTCCAGTCTTATTAAAATGCAAAAAAACCAGAATGTTGCAGAATCTTGTAATACTTTTTCTGTTTTTCTGTTACCGTGGGATTGGGGCAATTTTTGCTTTGGCTGACAAGCAAAAGGCTGTCTGTTCCATCTGAGAATTGTGTGTAAGCGATTGTAAGTAATAATATCCCTAAAACTCGCAGATCCAGCCGCGCCGCGCATGCACTGTTATCTAAGAATAGGCGACCAGCTGGCCGCCAACGAACACCAGGCTGGTTTTGTCGCCACTTCTCGTACAGGTTAATATTCTGTGTGACTGCAGGTGCCTTCCTAGGATTTGATACTGAATTTACATAAAAAAGGACAGAAACAAATATAAAAATAGTAAAGAATGTCCCTTTAGGAATAAAAAGTCCTTTCAGCAGCCGGAGCATTAAAATTAAGTGGGTGCGCAGAGACCGGCTCTCCGTGGAGAGGGGGTTATGATTCCTCAGTGGGTGCGCAGATACCGGCTCTCCGTGGAGAGGGGGTTATGATTCCTCAGTGGGTGCGCAGATACCGGCTCTCCGTGGAGAGGGGGATATGATTCCTCAGTGGGTGTGCAGATACCGGCTCTCCGTGGAGAGGGGGATATGATTCCTCAGTGGGTGTGCAGATACCGGCTCTCCGTGGAGAGGGGGTTATGATTCCTCAGTGGGTGCGCAGATACCGGCTCTCCGTGGAGAGGGGGATATGATTCCTCAGTGGGTGTTCAGATGACCTGGTTCTCCATAGACCCCCCCACTTTGCACGCAGTTACCCTCTTCCTCCATATTCTAGGAGAGTAATTTTGAGCCTTAGACTTAAGGACGGTGCTCGGCTTCATACTTAATCATTACTCCCCCCTTTCTTTACTAATACAAAGTTACACTTTATTAGTTTTAATGGAAGCTTTGTGTTACGATGCAAAGTGAGAAGAAACCCGATAATAGGAAGCTAAGGAAATAATGAGTTTGACTTTGTAATAAATGAGTATTTTGCATACTTTCCCTGGGTCTAGAGGGAGCAATTCTGGGCCAGTTTAATCCGAGAAGCTGCTGGAGGCCGCGCTTACATTAAGATTGTGATCAGTGACGGGGCCGGGTTCCTTCACTCGTCTTCTCTTAATGCTGTTGTTTATGAAGATGTCTGCTGTTCTCCGGCAGCGAGGGGGTCTCTGGTCCAGGGTGGTCCGCGCGCAGATACTGCTGTGTGTTTTAAGCGTTATGGGGCTGAGGAAATCATAGAAGGCAATTACAAGGCGTTGCGGCGAGTGCTTGAATAGTGGCTATTGTGTGAGTCCAGGGAATTAACCTTTTACCTTGCAGTAAAGAAGTGATACGCAGTCACGTTGTTTGTGGTGCTTACAAAATTTCACTCCTTCCACATTTTCGCTGCCCGTTACCTTCAGGCCTAAGAAAAAGTTTATTTGTTTCGCAAATTCACCTGTTACTTTCCTTTGTTCTACAAAACAAACAGAAATGACGTCCTCTGGGATGGAGCAGAGCTCTTGAGATGAAGGCCAGGGCTTGTAGAATCTCATGGTGATGAGGGAACGGGTAGGTTTGGGACTCTTGTGTGATCACAAGTCTCACGTGGCAGTTAAATGTGCGTTGCCCTCACCTACAGCTGTATCTCTGGCTGTGGACGTAGCAAAACACGCTTTCCCTCCCAGCATCTCCGTGCCCCTTTCTTCTCCACGCTCATCAATCTCTCCCTCTCTGCCTTTCTTCTGTGCCATTCTTTCTTCCAACTGATATACCTTTCTTATGTCCTCTGCCCTCTCTTGTCCACCTGGACCTTTATTTTGAATAGGCTTTTCCTCAATATGCTTATAATTTAATCAGGCTGATCATTTTATGCATTTCTTTGCTACATATTTACCAATTAGGTTGATACATTCCAATAACATCTGTGCACCACGGCTTCCAAAGCGTGCCTGCCAGAAATCCTTTCTGGCAGAAGGCATAAAATATTCTAACGCAAATGGGGGAATTTTATTTCTTTATAACGTTCATTTCCCAAATCTTGATACATTGGTTTCAAACTGACCATTAGTGGCAGCTGCTGGGACACTGAGCATGAGAGACGGCCACATCTGGACCTCGCTGGAAACCCATCTAGACACTTGGGGCTATAAAAAAGCACAGCGTACGTCTGCTTCATGACAGAAGGGGAAAAAAAAGATTTCCAGCCTCGTCTTTTGGTTTAAAGCAGAACATTTTAATGAAAGCGAACCCATGCTGGATTAATTACTAGTGCGGCTCTGGATTACCCCACAGAAGGTGGAGTGTGTTAATGTAGTTTGGCTAACCTGCTCGTTACCATCCACAAGAAACGGCATATTCAATTTAACACTAATCTAAGACTAATTCTCACCCTAACCTTCACAAATTTAAAGGTTCTCTAAAAGCCAAATCCTTCACGGAAAGCTAGTGTCAGGGAAAATACTAACTGCTACCCAGCTGCTTAATCCACAGCAGGGGATCAGCCGTCTCTCCACTCGCTTTAACTCTCTGCCTCGTTCTCCCACCGAAACGCAGCGCACCTTCCATTCTCCACGCGGGGACCTTCGGAGCCACCACATAATGATGCATTGTGGACCCTCTTATTTCTGTTATGCAGAGAATTGCATTATTTGAATATTACAGATTTATTTCCCAGTGACTTTTGTAATCCTGCGAGTCTCAGGGTTTAAGATGCTCTTTATTCAGAGGAACCCTAAATGCTTGCTTGAGTGACACATTATATCTGGTCCCTGCGGTCATTCATACTTAAAAGAAACAAAGTGACTCTCAAAGACGATAACAAATAATGCTAAAAAAGATACTTGCAGCTCAGCTTATGAGAAACATTTTAATACATACAGTGTCATTCCATGTGGTTTTAACGGCACGAGATGCTGAACAACTTGGCCAAACAACTAATAAAGTAGGAACGCGAGTTCCAATACCGTGATCGTGTAGACTGTCCGACGTATGCATCTATCTGGCTTCATCGTGTAGAATAATCAATATGTTCAATATAGTTCTTGAGCTGCAGCTGTACCTTGGATTGTGGGAGATGACATTTTTAGCTCAATATATATAAATCGGCGATGTCACAGACACCAAGGTTTGTTAGTAGCTTTCTGGAGACAATAGCGTTATTTGGGTGAATATATGAATTCCCAGAGGTGTTTTTTATGTTTTTTTCTTTTGATCCGCAGTAATAGTCCTCGGCCAGACTCCGTGTCCCATGCGCTGGCCTCTATAGGTCTTTATACAATGAGTTTTATCACCGGTTCGCACCAGCGGAGAACATGGAAGAACACGTAGCTAAAACGTACCGTTGAGATATCTGCCCCAGGTGGGGGGGCACACACGCTGCAATGTGATGATACGGCAGCAGAGTGGGTAACGAGGAGCTATTAGTGGCTTGAAGGGAGCTGTCAGACACGGGCGTAATAAACCCCGTACTGTCCATTTCACGATAAGGCTGCTGGGCGTTTCTCCCCATATTATTTCCTGATGCTTTTGTTTTAAAGTCTTTACTTGCTTGTTTCACAATATGTCGGTGGATCGGAGCTTTCTCATCTTTGGCCTCTTGTGGAAATTATTTTAGTTTATTCCATTCTTGTCCGTTAACTATTGTTATCGTGTCTGCGCAAGTCGGCGGCATCTTCAGAATACTAAGGACAAGCCGAGAGCAGAATTGAAGCCTCGTCGCGCTTGTTTATAGCTCAGGTGATTCACTAATTCCGCATGGCATAACCTCTGATATTATGATAAGGACTGAGAGTAAGTACAAGAAAAAGCTAATTATACATCTATATCGTGGATAACAGAGCAAAAATATCCCACCGTGGGCTCCTCCAGACGAGGAAGTTTATCTGCTAATTTCTTTCACTGGAAGATCGGCTGGAAGCGTATGTCACTTCCAATGTCTAGATACGTGGAAAGAGGGATGATGGAAATGTGAGGAGACAGAGAGACGCGGGAGGAATGACAGGCTGCGTTAGATGAAACGGTTCTGATGCTTCTCGCCGAGAGAAGGATAGTGATCTGGAAGGGATGAATGAGCAGGGCATGGGCGCCGGTAGGAGGGGGACATTGTAGGAGGTAGAACCAACACCATGGGGCTGGATTAGAAACGCAACGGTGATCCAGTGATGGCCAATGACACAGAAACATCAATGTGTTCTGTTGTACCCGGATCATCGGAAAAGGAGACGCAGGGTCAGGAGCGGTTACTTTCACTGATGGTCTCGGGTGCAGATGAGGTCATTATACTAAAACTCTCAGCCTAAAAAGTTTGCGTTTCAATCAAAATACAACTATTTTAATTTAGGATGAATGCAAGTGTTTCGGGCAATAAACGGAGTGAGAGATAATTCACTTTGCAAAATACAGATGGGTTGTATGGGTTCCGCTGGGCATGGACTTGAGGTCTGATTGGCACCAATGTGGTTTGGGTTCCTCTGCACAAATATTTCCCCAAAGTACGGGAGAATCTTTTTATGCAGCTAGGTGCGTAATGCGGCTCAAATAAAACATTTCAATCGCCTCAAAGCTAAAGCTGGAACATTCCCATCCCTTACGCTGTCTCAGGCACTCGAGGGCGGTGGGAATGCAGTTCCTTTTGGGTCTCCACAGCCAGAGTCTCCATTTAATTAAAGTCGCCTGCAGTAGGTTTGCAGAGCTGAGGATTCACAGAGGAGCTAAAACCTCTCGGGGCCGACCCCAGAGCCAATACCGTCAGGGTGAAGGTTGGTGGGGAGAGGGATCGCTGCCGGCCATTCTGCACGCACACGGATTAAACCTACCGACAGGCCTTCCCTATCTCCGTGGAGCAGAGCTAGAACTTGCCGGGTTCATCAAGGCATGAAAACCGTTATTTGGCTCAGTGGGGTAAGAAATGTAACCCTTCCAGTACAAGCAGCAAAAATAGGTCACACCATGGCTTCAAGGGTAAGTGAAATTGGTGCTACTAAGCCTAGCTGCCAAACATTGTTTTATAAACTCTTTTAGTGCATTTTTTTCCTTATTTTTCATTAATGAGCACTTTTTAAGTTGGATTGATAGAGCGACCTGCAATTAAAAGTTACAAATTGTGATAAAGGAATCGGCGTATGTCACAGCCGAGGCTAAAAGTGTATTTTATCCACTGTTCCTAAACTTGCTTTATCGCGTCACATCTGCCAGAGGAACGGCGAGAACTTTCTTTATGTGCAATAAGTGCCAGATACAGTATTTCATTTCAGACACATGATATATTGAGTGAGAAAATTAGACTTTCCGAAATGGATCATTTTCTTTCAAAGAATGTAAAATGAATGTTAGAAACACCGGAAACTATAGCCCTTTCCTCTACCCGTTGGACGTATCCGTGGTATCGACTTGTGGCTTTTTATTAAGGAATGGGTCTCTGGAGTACAGTACATAACAGCAGAGAGATGTACTGACCCATTAAAGTGTCCAAACAGTCGCCAATATCGCAAACACCATTGTGTGATCTATTACGCATGTGTAATAAACCACTTTCTCTCTCTACAAATAGCTAGTTCTGTTGTAATCTGGTTTGGTGGAGCGTGGAAGTCATGGAGGTCCAGTTGTGGTCTTTGATGCATCTGAGATGGGAGATTAAACATTTTGGTGACTTTTTAGAATAATGTTATGGGACTGAAGCAGACATCACGCCTTAATTTCATGAATAACCCAGAAGAAGACAATGAAGTCCACGTTAAAGTCAGTCATAATATTTTCACACTGGAGATATTTATAAAAAATCAATTAGCCGACAGTATGAAAAATGTAACCTGCACAAATGTAATGCTGTGCATTTGTCGAATACAAATCCACCAAAACAATTAATGGATGGATGCTAGGGGTATTTATGTGGGGTCGCTGAAAGGTAGTGCTTTTCATTCGGTAGGTGAAGTTATTATATTATAGAAGGCTATGGAAATGTATTTTGTATGTGTGGATACCTATTTCTTAAACAAAGTATTTTGAGTAAATTTTTATCTGTTTAAAAGCTATTTACTTTAGCTTTAGTAAATATTTTTAGCTGTGTTGTGCATTAAATAGAAGCTACACAATACCATCAAAAAGCAATTTTTGTGAAGTGGCCACGGTACTTGGCGACTTCCCCGGCTTAAACACCACACTGAGCTGATGCTTTATGGCAATGCTAATGAAGTCCGCTCCTCCATAGACTTTCATTAGTCAGAGAGTCTGATAAGGAGTCGGGGGTTTAGTAGATTGGGGATCAGATAACCGAGCGAGAACAAATGGCTGATATCCAGCTGCCTGAAAACATTATATTACGGGGCAAAAACTGCAGCTGGTTTAAAAAAAAGACAAAGCGCAATATTTCTAGACATGTATTTTTAGTCTGATAGGAATGGTTTTAGGTCCCCGCTAAGGACAGAGTGCTGCAGATGCTAAAAAAGACATTTGCCATGGAGAGCTACATGTGCCAGCTTGCCTGAGGCTTTGTGGACCTGGCAACTTCTGAGAAGAGGTCTAACTTTCCAAATGCGTCTCTGAGGAAACGCTCGGGACAGAGGAGACGACAGATGGGTATCGCCACGGCTTTCATGCGGCCAACAGGAAAGACAGAGGGTTAGCAGAGACGAGAAAAAGATCCCGAATGGCTGGCCGAGCAGACAGTGAGTGTGTCACGACACGTTTGTCATTGCATTGCCCAACTCTGAGCAAAAAGAGTAATAGAGAACTAGAGGCAGATAGAATCTGTCAGGAAGGTTTAATTTGTGGAGGAGCCGGGACAGGCAGTGAGCGAGAGGACAGGCCTCCATTTATTGAAGTAGACAGTGGGGAGGGGGGAGCTGTTAGAGCGCTCGGCCATCTCTGAGGAAGGGAAAAGACGCAGCACAGCAAGTTGTCTGAAGTGTGTCGTTACTGCGCAGGGTAAAAGGGACATTATCGCGATGACAGCCCGAGCCGGACACGGGAGAGAAGCCGAGACAAAGACTTGCCTCAGGAGAGGTGAAAATTAGATCGACAAAGGATTCTTAGGGCGGATGCCAGGACCGGATGGCATCTGTGAGAATGGGCCGAAAAAGCGTGGAACGTGGTTTAACTCTTTGGAGGCGTATTAACAGTTAAAGAGTTGTGTTTGTCAGCTTCTGTATACAGTTAAAGGTGAACTCGTAAAGCCGTAATTACGTTTGATTAAATGTCAGCGAGCGTTATGTACATAGCTGTTGATTAGCACATTGACACAGACTGTGCTGGATTTAGCACCAGAGAAAATGTCACCGAGGTTTAAAGGCAAGTCCTTGTGTATCATTAAAATTCAGCGTGCGGGGCCTTACGTGAGCTCGCATGGGGAAAGGTAGACAAAGACACGGACTAGTTAAAATCGTCGTTATGTTTTCATGGTAAGCCAGGGCTTGACAAATTTGTTGTGAATCTCGGCGCCAGCTAAAAAAGTTAGGAGCCAGGATTTTTTTTAAACCAACAGTTGGTCAGGAGTGATCTGATCATCATCAGCCCACTTACTAAACTCACAGCGTTTGACCTGGAAGCACCCTGGACTTTCAGGTCAGTGCTGGGGGTTTTTTTTAATTATTTTTTTAAACTCTTTCAATGCTGATGTTCCATTGGAGCACAGCATTGACTGATATTTAGTCCCCACAAGCTTGTGGGGACAAATGTTAACCCCTGCAATGCCACGAATGTGTCATACACAATTGTGGCATTGAAGGGGTTAACGCTGCACTGTCGCTCTCATGAAGCGATCAGGCAGCAGGGGGGTGTTGTGTCAGGTCCCCACACTTGTGTAGGGACCCAATCAACACTCAACCACCTTCCTGGAAGCTGAAAACGCGATTGCTGGTTTTCCTGCAACCGTGTTTTCAGCCTACAGGATCACTCCGTGGGAGTGATCTCAGGCTCGGGGGCGAGGGGCACTTTTGTTGTAGTCGGTGTAGTTAGAGGCTGGGGTGGGACTGTACCAGGCTTTTTATTTGACTTTGTCCCCTATTGCAGGGTATTTAAGTGAGGGGGGCATTTAGAAGAAGAATTAATTTATAAAGCCGTTTCCTGCGGTTTCTATACACATTATCGGGGCTTTTAGGGCTGTAGAACCCTGCGATCCCCTCATACCCAGCAAACATTCCGAGCTCCTAGAAAAGAGGGGCATCAGAGGAGAGAACAGTGGCACAGGGATTTGGGGACGAAAGGGCACTCAATTGGTATGTTTTATTGTATAACCCTAAAAACCACTGAATGTAATGTAAACGCACGCACGGTAATCCCCTGTTACATTTATAAATTATCCAATACCCCAGTCCTGGCTGCCGCGGGTCTCTTAGCACGTGTGGTGTAATACAGCTGGTTGGGTTTGTCGGCTGCCGTGTTTGACTCGTACATCTTATTACAGTTATTATTTTCTCTAGGTGCCTTTTAACAGCTATTTTATTAAACCTCCTCCAATTCTGAAAGCAGATATCAATGAAGCAGCTGTCACAGCGTCCCGAAGAATTAAACTTCCTCTCTAGTTCCCAACTTTCATGAGAAATGTTAAGGCAGAAAAAAAGAAATAAATATAAATGAAAGCAGAAGCTGGCGGCAGATAAGAGGAAGTTTGGCCCAGCACGGCCCCGGCCGCCATCAAATCTCCAGCTCTGTTTGATCTTTGGCCTCTTTCATTAATATTAAGGATATGTCTACATCAAGGTTTTCAGTCCTCTGCAGCTCCAGCCTCTTCTGTTGGAGGAATCGTCGGCCGCCGTGCTGACCCTTTGTTCTAATTCCGGTCCTGCTGCCGTATATCACTCCCCTCCATTCAGGGTGCCCATTAGAATGAACTTTTTAACTGTTTGAAAGCTAGAGGGGTATTCAGACAGCATAATGGAATTGTACATATTATAATCTGATGGGTGTACGGCTTGGGGGGGGGTAATAATATGTAAGGACGGCTGAATGCCTAGTATCTCCCCATTATACCATCTGAAGACCCTTCCTGGTACCCCGACCATCGCGTGCTGTTGGGAATGCAGTTAATAGATGGGGTTTGGGCCAATCAGTGGGGGGGTTGCTCAAATTTAAAGAGGCATAAATAGTCCATTTTCTATGTAATTGACAGTTTTTGAAATGGTGAGCGCTGGGGCATCCATTTGGTCAATTTATTCAGTGGGAGAAAAGGCTCCGGAGAACCTGGGTGCCCTGATGATTTCTTCTCACCCCTACCTCTCAGAGCGCTTACGAGAGACAGCGGGAAGACAGAAAGTTGCCTCTAGCGAGAGTGGAAATGATGAGAAATGACCATTTTTCTGAGGCTGTGCCAGGGACGAGACGTCTCTGCTCATCCAGAGAAACCTATTGAGAAAAGAAATCTCTCAGACTGGGTCCCATCTGCAAAACGGGGCCTCGAACTGCGACGATCTTAACTCATTCACTGCCACCCTGTCATGGTATCAGCACTCAGCTCTAACCCCCTGTTGTAGGTCTGGAGACTTGGGCCATTACCCTATACCCACAAGCCTGGGGTCTGGGGCAGTTACTTTACACCCACAAGCCTGGGGTCTGGGGCAGTTACTTTACACACACAAGCCTGGGGTCTGTGGCAGTTACTTTACACCCACAAGCCTGGGGTCTGGGGCAGTTACTTTACACACACAAGCCTGGGGTCTGGGGCAGTTACTTTACACCCACAAGCCTGGGGTCTGGGGCAGTTACTTTACACCCACAAGCCTGGGGTCTGGGGCAGTTACTTTACACCCACAAGCCTGGGGTCTGGGGCAGTTACTTTACACCCACAAGCCTGGGGTCTGGGGCAGTTACTTTACACCCACAAGCCTGGGGTCTGGGGCAGTTACTTTACACCCACAAGCCTGGGGTCTGGGGCAGTTACTTTACACCAACAAGCCTGGGGTCTGGGGCAGTTACTTTACAGAAAACTGTCTGCATGCCAGTCACATCACAGGGCATCCTGAATACTTCCTTTTTTTAGACGACGGATGAATGATTAATATTCTTGGAGATCATACAAAGTTCATTTTGATAAAATTTGCGTGGATTCCATCTAAAAACACATTGAACGTTTACAGCGAGAAGGTGGCGGCGTCTCGCAGCACATCCACCAGAATAATATCCCCAGCAGGCAGCGCACCTCATCAGACTGGGAAGGGAAAAAATATGTCTTTGTCACGTCTTTTCCCCTCTTAGAGGAGGGGGGGGGGTGATTGATGCCCGGAGCAGGCTCGGCTGCGGCGGTGTTTTCATTTCATATTTATAAAACCTGGTGGAGACATCGATCAATTAGGTTCAGCTTTTTGTGACGCGGCGTCCAGCGCTGGGCTGTGAATCTGAGCTGAAGCTGTAATGTTTTGTTCGGTGAAACAATGTCGCACGTTTAAGTCTAAGCAGTGAAGGCCACCTCGATCCTAGGTTTAAAAAGCCCCCAAAAAGGGAGAACATCGGATTCCAGTCTATCGTATCAAATCCGTAGCTCAGTTTAATTCATAACACCAGAGAGTTTTATCTGCGGTCTCTACACGATTAACCACATCTACAAAGCCAACATCGAGACCAACGTTGAGGTCATCACCAAGGCAGAAGAATGGCGGCAGCCATATTTGATATATATCCAGTCAATGCTGGACTAAAATGTACCCTCTTTCTATATATATATAATGATAAATTGATAAAAAGATACATTTTAAAAAGTGATTTTAGCGCCATAGCAACCAATAGAATAGTCCCATTGGTTGCTATGACGATAAGACTTTTCAATCTTTGCGCAGATATTATTTTTTTATACATAAACCTCGTCATCTTTAATTTTTATGAACATATATCCTAGCCCTGACTGAGATCTGGACACGGAGAGAGGGAGAAGCTTAGCGTTAGCTGCATTCCCTTTTAAACCTTTTCTACCCACCAAGGGGAACGTCCCCAGGGTTGGGAGCGATGGATAATGCACAGTTAATAATGCATCGACTTCCATTGGATAAAATACAGGGAGCTGAATTATTAAGCAAGTGTTTTCTCCCTCCTCATTTTAATAAAGAGGGGGTTAGATCTGATCCCTGCTAAGGAACAAGCTGTATATCAGTTTTCAATTAAGAGCAGTTCCAGCCAAACTAATACCGCCGTACTAAACCGTCGCTAAATCACTGGGCTGTTATTGGGCGTGCAGGAGAAACGCTGCGTAGTCTGCTGGGGGAAGGGGCTCTGATTTGGGGTGATTTTATCATACAGAAGCAAAGTCCCTTTCAATGCTAATAAAACAAAAAAAGATACCATGTAGATAATAGGAACGATTAATTACCCCCATTAATAATTCACATCGCGTTGTAAATCTGCAATGGAGCCAACAGGCCGATCTCGACAAACAGTAACACGGATTTCCTTAGAAATGCCTGTTTTCCACCAGATTGCAGGCCACGTAGGAGAAGACTGGGTCCACACGCACAACCCATCAAAAAATTTAATCCATGAAAGGGCCAGTGGAACAGAAGAAACCACTGGTGGAAATCAGGTGAAGTTTGGGGCTTGGATCAGCTGAATATGGCGGTCACAGATTCAAATTACTCAAATACCAAAATGTTAGAAAAAAAATGCATCATCACATAGTGGGCGCAGGGTGTCAATTATGGGGAAAAATGCATGAAATATGGTTCTCCTTATAGGCCAGTGCCTAGAAAATGAGCCACTAATCCAAGAGGTCATGGAGCGAGCCCACTAGCCCAGGAGCTTACAGCACGGGCCTGCTGGTAATTCTCGGGCACTTCTTTCTTTAGTGAAGTTATTCTCGGTTATCATAAAATACAAGCGTAAAGCAGCTTTCCCCCCACAGTGTTGGGGTAACTGAAGGCTGGTAAGATATTTAAGCTCTATGCATACGCAGCACGTAGCCGAAGGGTTTGTGTTCTCCTTGACCGTGGCTGCTCATGTCACATTAAGAATGCGGCTGTTAAGTAGATAACGGAGCGTTCCCAGACCATGGACGTCTCTCGGTGAGTGCTTTTTATTTTGTTATGACTACAAAGCACTCTCTTCTCCTTTAATAGCAAATTAGAAGGATGTGCATACAATATTTATCCAATAAATGTGTTTCTGATGCGAATAACAAAACCCACAGTTTTATTAGTTTTATGTACATTTGCCACTTTACCAAATTCTTCATTATACAGATCGGTGTCCGCAATAAACCAAACGGTGTTTACAGACTAAAATAAGCAGAATATCTGAATGAGAAATCAGTCTTATATGTATGCCGCAGCCATGTTAACTCCTCCCCTTTAGTGGAAGCTGATTGGTTCTGGCAGATTTAGGAGGCGGGATAAGTTGAAAAAGTATAAGTCCTAAACAAACCTCTTTAACAATTACCCTAAACCACACCATTAACCAAACCACATCCCAGGTTTCCAGGACTTTGCAGAATTCTAATGATGTGACTTTTTATATAAAGCGATCCCGCCAAAGAGCAGACTTTAGCCCCCCAGGACGGGCCTGTCTGACCCCGCTGAGAAGCTCCTTTCTAATAAGGACATCATTATTTTACAGGCACAGTGAGCTAAGAGTTAAAAGTGATACATTTGGACAGCACCGGGATGGATAGTAGAGCTGCTGGCTTTTTAGATCATTTTTACAGCCCTAATCGAATCATTTACATTTATTTAGTGACAGCGGGATCCTATTGTAATGATTTACAAAGGTAAAATGAAAAGGCTGGATTTAATATTCACAGCTTCAAGGCCCAGCGTCTGGCGATCCCCGGCGCACAGTATGCGCTCGGCCTGCTCTATTCCACACGCGGCGACATGTTATATAAAATTACCGGCAGGAGTGGACGAGGCGGCCGGGGCGAGCATTGATCTACACCGGATCCTGTGTGCGGAGCATAAAGCGGCGCGCTAAATTAACAAAAAGGTGCAGCGATAGAAGGTCTGCTGACTTAATGGATTCATAATGACTTTTAAATTCCCGCTCGGGCAAGAAATAGCGTTCATTTTATAATTGCCTATAATTACACTTTTTTTCATAATCCGGTGCAGCCTTGCCGATGAAATCCGCGGCTCTATTATCAATCTTTTTAAAGGCTGGGACCCCTGCTGAAACTTTCAGACTTACATTATCTGTTATTCCTCCCATTTCATCTAGCACAGAAATACATCTTAACTCTTCTGGAGCCTGGTTAAACCCTGTCCCAGAATAAGGGGATATTTCCAGATGAGGAGAGAAGACACTGATAGCAGCGCCCAGGACCGTGCATTCTGTGATAACATGCGGTGTATACATACAAAGTAACGACGCATGTGCTATACAGACCGCTCCGCGCAACACTGTTACATGCACGGAATTCGTGGAGCAGCAAAGCGTAATAATACTTTACGGAATCATGAATGCGAATCACCAGTGGATATGATAGCGACTAGTCCAATTATATTGTCCAATTATACAGGTGGAAAATACTGGGGCCCGTGTAACTGGACCATAATGGGCAGAAATTCCCAAAGCCAGCTATATGCTGAAAAGAAGCAGAACTCCCTGCGCCAAACGCTTGGTTCATTCATGGAAAAGTATCCATCGAACGCTTTCTTTGATCTCCTAGTCGCTTGGCAAAATAATGGAAAAAAACACGCACAGATTGGTAAACAACCACAGACCTTGGCGGCCAATATTTCTGCTTTACAAATCTGGATAATATGTGGGTTGGGGTGGAGGAAACGATCTGCGAGCTGGCAGAAAAAGGAGTCCCAAATCACCCAACAGAATGCGCAGGGATGGAGGAGTATAATGTGGGTCTCTGCCCCGGATCACCTTCACAACACACGGTGACATCTGTGACTGTGGAGCTTTCACCCACAAACCCCCTGATTAGTGAATAAATAGTGAATCTTTTGAGGCTTTTGCTTGCCCGTTCTATAATAAATGCAGCAGAGGCCAGAAAGTGTAAAGCCTGCGCCATGAGATGGGTTGCGCAGGTCCGTCCACATTCGGCTTCCCGTGCGCTGCTCTGAATCCTACTCAGTGTTATTTAAAGAGACGTCGGCCCTAGAAGGTGCTCCGGTGCCTGGGCACGCCGGGTTTGGCCAGTATTTTGTTAGGGGTTTCATTTATGCATTTAATGATCCGCAGATCCTCAAATAAATTTGTGAAATAGCCATTTTTATTTAAAACCAATCGAAATTTTCTGTATAATTTAGGTATTTCCAGTCAGTGTTGGAACACCTTAGTTACTGCTCAGGGAGGCTTTTACCCACGCTATGTGAGACGCTTTCTAGTGTTATTTTCAGAGCCGGTGCACAGTCAGACTTAGAATAAATGTTCTTTTAATGCCATCTGTTTGGATCGAGTCCCAAGAAATGTTTTCTTCCCTTGTGACAATCAAGAGATGTAAAGAAAACATGTTTCTGGTGCCAAAACTGGACAAAGATGCAATTTCTTTCAAAAACATCCAATCACAAAGTCTTTGTGTGACTCCTTTTTGTAGCTTTGTGATGGGAGAAGACATCGCCCGATGGGGAGATGATGGCGCATGGATGGTAGAGAATGTAGCAAGCGTTGGAATGTTCAGATTTTGCTTTCTTGCTGTCGTTGGCTGTCCTCGTTCAGGCCGGACCTTCCCCCGGCGCAAATCCAGGCAACAAAATCCATGTCCTCATTTGGTTTTCGGATTTGAAGACTGTCTTGCTTAATTAAACATTTATATCAGGTACTAAAAGCAAAGTGTAAAAAAGGATGGATTTCTCTCGCTAATAAAAGAAAGAAATAGCTGCCCAGAAGAGCTTAATAATAATTAAAACCGTGAGCTAATGAAGTGCTCCTGGATGCATGGAGGGATTTTTCACTAACGCCGTACCTTTCATTTTCGACTCTCGTTCTTCTGGACCGCGGGGAGCTGTACAGAGGCATCGGGGCTTGAGGTTTTTCCATTTAAAGGATGAACATTACAAACAGAAATGGGAATGGCTTCCATCATGGGCTATTCTAGGAAATTAGTATTTTGTGGGTTTTAGGGATCAGCTGCTAGTTTAACCCTTTTAAGATAAAATGAAAAAGCACAAGCAGTAGTGGAATAAACCATGCGCGGTGTGTAGGGCAAGCATCCTTTGTCATTGCTGTCGCTGAGCTGTAGGACCCTTACAGGCATTGGGAGCAGATGTAATATGTGGCGACCCGTTGGGTTTGAGGTTACATTACGGGTCATGCTTAAAATTAGTTTTTGTAGTTAAAACTTCACAGATTTGTCCAAAAAATGTAAGCAAATCATTTGAACCAGAATTGTAACCATGTTTCACGCTGCAGTTAAAGTAAGATTCCACTTTTGTTTTTTATCTTCATGAATTATCTTTGCGGGGCTTATACAATGAATCTCATTCCTCTGATACAATGCAAAACCGCTGGATGGAAATGGTTTCATAATGTAATGGAGAAGGCCAAATCCAAAGAGCCGACAGACTGAGCACCGGACCAAGCCATTGTATTTCTGCAGGATGCCCCAGGGGTCTGGAGTTGTATTCTCTACACGAACCCAAAGATGGGGGTCAGGGGACAAAGTCAAAGGGTTAGCCCATCGCTCCAATGTAGTGTTTTGCTACTTTACCTGTGTGTGTAATCCATTTCTTTAATGTTATGACTGCAAAACACAGACGGTTATTTTTATGGGAGAAGCACAAAAACCTACTAGTTCTCTCCATAAAGAACAGAGGCACGTATGTGCTAAATACCCTGTACATTGGTACAAAAAAAGATAAAAAATTCCTCATTTTTCAAAGGCCAGGAAGCGGGCGCTGTCATTTTGTATAGAAATGAAATGAATGGCGCTCTGCGCTTCTGTATTAAAAAAGAAGAAGAATAGTGAAAGAATATTTCCACTATTGAAGAGCAGAAAGGTTTCATTGATTCCAGTTTAAGAGATCCAGAATACCGTAATCTAAGCAAATTGTCTGTGCTGTATTGCTGCGCTCGGCACAGATGAAAAAACATTGAAGAATATACAGGCAGAACGGGGCAGCTGAAATCCGGGGCCAGGATGAAATGATTTTTAATTCTGACTTCACAGAATTATCTGCCATTGTAACTTTTTATCTATTGATTACACTTCATCTCGCTGTCTGATGACTCTGTATAAGAGACGGCAGAAAGCTCTATCATCCCGAAGGAAAGGGAGCTGATCGTTAAATGTCCGTAGAGCGCTCGGGAAGCAGGCATCTGCTGGGGGTGCAGGGTACCTGAGTGGGGTATATTTAATAGGTGTATTCACTAAGGTGTTTGGGGAGCAGAGCTTAGGAGGAGGGACTTTAAACCAAATCCCGCTATAATTGGGACTCAGGGTAACTGGATGACTATTTGGGGGGCATCTTCCCTTAAAACGGTTAAAATGTGACCATAACATCTGCTACTAAACGTTTCTTGCTGTCATCCACGGATCATTTTTATTTTTGTGGCTAATTGTTATGTGCAGAAATCGCTGCAATGAACTGCATCCCACAATGGGGTAAAACACGCCATTTTTACCCCTCCAATGGCAGAAGCAAACTCTGAAGAAGATACTAGATGAGCCGCGCACGATGCCGAGGGAGTGAAGATGACCCAGTTAGACGCGATATTATAGGGTTAAAAAGTAATCATAATGATTAGATATTTGAAAAGGTTTTATTGGCGGGCAAAAAGTTCCCTTCGCGGCCAGACTATCTGCTGTAATACAGAATGTACATTACCTGAATCTTTTTAACATAAGTGGCAATAAAAAATAAATTGGTTCCAGACAGTAGGGTCGCTCGGAAAGCAGAATGCGTATTTAATAGTCCATTTTTCTCCTTCTTCCGTGAACAGCAGCCTCTTCTTTTACAACGTCTTCGGATTATTCCTACCACAAAAAGGTTCCTGTGATTAGACGACCGGGGGGTCGGAGGGATTGCGCGCTGGGTCCTAATGTATTGCTCTCCCATTACGAGAACATCTCCGTCAAATATCTGCCAGCAGACCCTCAGATCTCGCACTTGAAGGTTACAGGATCCTTTTTACCTTTTAATGCCGGCAGATTGCCACCTCTGCTGAAACAAGCCCATAAAGGCAATGGCACGGAAGAACGAGAAAGGGAAAGAGACAATGCAAGGACGCCGACGTGTGTGCAAGATTATTATCCTCGACAAATGTAATTATTCGAGGTGTTTGTGTACCAGATTTACTATTTTAAAACCTAATTTTTTCTTTTACAAAAGTACAAAAGTACTAATTCTTACAGAATTCAATAACAGATAAAGTGCTGGATTCTAGAGAGAAAACATCTCCAAAAATTGTAAACTACAGGAAAAGACTTTAAAAAGCCGCAGATTCGAGCGGCGCCCATCAGCGTAACAGAAACGCGGCCATAACGCGGAATGCAGCTCAGAAATCTGTAAAAAGTATAAAGTATTGGATCGGGCAGCGGCCCAGAAGTCACCGAGAGCAGTCTGCACGCAACCTCTGAAACGCAGCATCTTACGCATGAGATAGAAATGCGGGGCTTTGCGCAGGTTGCAGATGTTGCTGTGCCAGGGAGAGGGTTTAAATAATACAATGTAATTATTTTGTATCCTCTGTGTTTCCTCCCCTGCTGGCTCGGATAAGTCTACAGGGCTTAGAAAGGACGCTGCTGGGGACGAGGTTCAGAGAGCGCGAGGTGACAGCAGGAGACGTGTGGGGGGGCAGCGAGCGGCAGATGTGCGCTACCCATAGGATTAATAGCGGATCAGCAAGCAGATGCCCGGATTTGATTCTTTTCCCACTTACACATGTTTTATTCCCGATTTGCGTTTGATATTTTCCTCGCTGTGCCCGCACCCTCCTGTGCTGTTATTTCAGCGCCCGGCGAGCACTCCTGACCTCTAAGCAGCCTCGTGGCATTCAACAGATCTCAATTACTGGAGCATCTCGAAGCCGCCAATGATTTCCATCTTTCTCCTCCACGACAGTCTGAATTACAGTCTAATGTTTAAAAAGTGATCTAAAGGACCTGTAGCTTCAGAACATTCATCTAAATGCAGAACATTTCCCCCCAGGCGGGAACTACGCCTCACAAATGGACAACACTCCAGCTGCTAAAGAACCCTATTCCCACAATCCTCATCCAGCATAGTGTCTTTGCCAAGGCATCATGGGAGTTGTACACCCTTCTCCCCTAAATGCCGCGGCACTCGTCATTCTTTTGGATTAAAAAAACAAACGAGAGGTGCGCAGATTATTGGGGGTGAAATGGCTTTTACGATTGTTAATGTAGTGAAGCAGTCTCCCCAGCGTCTGCTGCAGTTTGTATCACTGTGTAGAAATAAAAGATAATAATATGGATTAATAATAATTAGACCATATTATTTAATAATAATTAGACCACCCCATATACCGGCTTGCATGCCGGGCTCTCTCCACGTATCGGTTTATCTTAGTCTGTCATTTCTCGTCTTGTCGGACCCGTTGAATATATGGATTGTGAGAAGCGCTGCGTAAATTTGTGGCGCTATATAAATAATAGATAATAATAATTATACCAGCGGGGTTGGATATAAAGCTAGGGCCTCACATGATCACAGCTGCAATATCTCTTAATTATTAATTATGCAAGCTGCTGTCCAATCACAGGGGGGTGAAGTCCCCAGGGGTGTGGCCATAAATTGACTTTCATGTTAATTATTTATTTTCTCTTAAAATCCACCTTCTTCCCTTTAAATTCCCCGTCTATTTCGAAAGGACTCTGCACAGAGGATTGCCATCGCCTCGGCCGCCTTATTATAATCATGTTTCAGTTTAAGTTGCTTTATTACCAATTAGCGTTAACTTTTTAGAGAACTTCCAGACTTCCAAGCACCGTTTTTAAGAATTATGCACAGTTCTCTTAGTCTGGTAAAATATTCTGATAATAATTCCCTGTGTGACATTTAAGCGTGCGCCATTTGAAAAGAACATCACATAAAGCCATACATTACAGTTATAAATGAGGACCCACCTCTGCCCCGTGTGTGGGTTTCGGCTGCGAGATCTGATTTGCAGCAGACAAAAATAGAAATTAAATGCACAAAGTTCAGGCTGCATCCAATTACAATCAGCGAGGCCGGTATAAGCGCCAGAGGAAGGAGAACTTCTCAAAGCTTCTAAAATCATTTGCTAAGAAGTTGTTTCAAACGCAGGGTTTGTTCGCTGCTGCGCGTCTGAATGATGACGACGGCCAGACTTTGGCTGTTAGGCCATCCGTAACGCTGATAATGAAAGCTGGAATTTAATTTTGTATGCAGGAGCATAACTAAAATCCACAGGGCCCTGGTGTGAAAATTCCCCCGGGGCTCCCAAACAACTTGTCTGTGCCATCATTGCCCCCCAACACCTGGCCTTTGCCATCATTGCCCACAAACAACTTGACTGTGCCTTCTTTGCGGTGCGGTCCAGGTGAGAAAGGCCCTTTCTAAACTATTCTGAATCGGTACGAGGAGACATGAACAGGACGTCGACCCCTGTGCTGGATCCATCTATGGGGGCATCAGTGCCCCCTATCTGTGACCTGGTCAGATCCTTTCTATTAAGATCTCTTTAAAAAATGACTTCCCTTTAATATTTCTCTATATGCAGAAGAGATTCCTTCCCATGGTCTCCCAGGATCTCCAAACTCATAACCTCACTCTTGCTGGTCCGGAAAGTCTCAGGCAAGCCATATAACACCGGAAAATGGCTGCTACCCTGTCCAAGGGGTAATATATTAATTGGGTTACAGATGGGCGATTTGCGTTCCCCTAGATGCTACATGGATGCCAAAATCACGCTAGTCACCGCACGCGCACACAGCAGGTGACATTCTATGGACTTTAGGTCGCCATCACTATAGGTCCTAATGAGGCTTCCATTGAGCCTATGGACAGTCCTGTTACCCTGACTGAGCGCCTCCTAGTGTCTCATTGAGGAAATGGCAGGCTGGAGCAGAAACAACGCAAAGTGTTTAGAAATGTGATGGGCTCAGGAGCATAAAGCTGCAGCTGTCAGGCCTCTCTGTCGCAGGTAATTAGGACGCACAATTAGTCTGAGAGTAAAACATACACAGTTCCTGGTTATTTCATGCTTCTACATAAAAGGCCCAGAAACCGCCTGAGGCAAACAAGTACACGGCGATTACGCTGCAGTCGCGCAGGCACCGGGCCTGGAAAACTAACATCATTCACTGTATAGAAAACAGCGGCACCCTCTAGTATTCAGCAAACATCCTCGTCACACGGCGGGAGTTGGTTTGTACTCGTCATTTTACTGCCTTTTTTGCCCCAGATATCCACTGAAGGAGGAGTCCGACAAAAGGGTTCAGTCGGCAGGATGAGGAGCAAATGCTTGCAAATCAAAGGTCTGCGGCATACCTCCCAAGTGTCCCTCTTCAGTGTGGCCGGTCCCATTTTGGACTCAAAATCCCCTGATACCCTTCTCTCCACCCTGCTGCCCCTCTTTTCTAGGAGGTCAGAATGTTTGCTGGGTTTGAGGGTATCGCTGCCCTAAAAGCCCCGATACAATACAATCTTCTTCTAAATCCCCCACTCAGTTACACAAATTCCCCAACAAAGTCACATAATAAGTCTGGGTAAAGCCAAATTCCAGCCACGCCTCTAACCACACCCCCTAAAACAAAAGTGCCCGTCTTGCCCAATTGAAATGTTGCTTCGCTTTATCTGGTTACTTGAAGTATTTTTACATTTCCATTTAAATAAAAGCCCGTGCCAGCGTACCTCCGCTTCTGGGGTGTTCCGGGGGCCGGGATCCAGCTGGCAGAGGGATGAATTGCCCAAACTATCTTGATGCTTTCCTCTTCATTATTGTTCTGGACACCTATAGGAAAAAAATATAATAATCACAATCCCTGCGACAAACTGATTTAATTAGCGTTGTTCATCTTTCTAACTCGTAAAACTGCAGAAAATGATGTTATTTTTTGTTGTAATGTGTGATATAGTAACATTTCAGAACATATAGTACAAAAAAACAGAGAAAAACACCGACTACAAAATTAAACTCATATTTCCCAGGTGCCGTCCCGTCTCTGTACCTGGAAAACACGAGTTCCCGATGCCGTATCCTCCAAGGACCCGAGCTTTCTGCTGTAAATTAAATTGTGTACGCAAAACGTGCAATGATCTTAGTATTAAATCACAAAACAGACACACAGCGAATATAACAGCAGATTATGCTGCACTCGGCGTTCACACAAACTCGTTATTAACCGGCGGATACATTCTGTTAATTGTAACCAAAAATGATTAGGAGTCACAGCAAATGTCCTATAGGTTACTGGTGATACTCCATGCCCTGTCCCCAAATCCAAACCTCCTTTATGTGATTCGGATCTAACGAATAAATATATTGCGCATGCGTACGATTAGTACATTGCTCCAGGTGAAATATGTCTCGTGTGCCTCTATCCTACAAGCGCTTGGCGACAGACATGGAGGACACGAGCCTCTGACTAGTTCACCAGTCCGGCCGGGATGTAAGGAGTTAAAAGGGGAGAAAGAATCAGAGACATGTTGCAGTAAGGGGAGGGTGATTTTATATCTATGTTTGCGAAACATACAGAAACACACAATGTATCTCCTGAGAATTGTTTAAGACCCTGCCTCGCGTGACCCTGGTCATTACGATGCGCGGCATCAATCAGTAAATAACATGTATCCCAGTAACGTCTTCGTTGGCTCAAATAACACGGCCAGCAGGTCATGCCCATGGTTTGGCAGCCTTTTCCCCCGATGGGCCGCAGCTAATGCCATCCTATGGCAGCCGGTTACAGGAGGATATGCAATGGCCGTGTATTCCTCTGCTTCTCCGAGCAGATCTAGCGCTGAATAATCCCCTCTATATAACAAACTAATTATTAACTTTCTTTCCCTTTTATCTCTTTCTGTCACAGCGGCTCAGAGAGAGCAGCCGGTGGGGACTTGGGGTACTTATTAAGGAGATAAAGCCACATGAACGTATCCTCCCAGGCTATTTATTATAGGTATTATTTACTGGAAGGAAGCGCTCCAATCTTTCAGCCAGGAGTTTCCTCCAGCATGTTATAGATTCACGAAACTGCTGATTCTGGAGCGGGCAGAGATAAAGGAGTGAAATCGCTTAAACGCACGCGCCTCGCGTGGGAAGCCATTTAATTCATTCGGAGAATACGTTTACATAAGGACCACGGGCAACATCAAAGCTCCAAATAAATCCTCTCGGACGAGCGCGGCCGCAATCATCTGATATATAAACACTTATTTATTCCATAATAGGATGGAACACGATGGTTCCTGGTGACATTTCATCGGTCACTTCTATTTTTTAAGTAGAAAACAAGCACAACACAATGAGTAATAAGGGCAATTCTGGTGCAATTTGGTAAGAGTAGAAAAATGAGCATAAACATTCCATTGGTTGCCATGGTGATTGCACCACTTTTACCTGTTTGCCCCAGAATTGGTCTTTAAATATAATGCCAAACATATTTGTAGGCAGAGTGCTTGCGAAGATCACGAGTATTTGTCGAACTCCATTCTAATAGTAAAGGTCTGCTCCGGGACGAGGACCTTTCTGAGAGGGTCTACATTAGCGTTCCTGTAATATATTATTTGATTCATTATATATGTTGTTTTCTTTTTTAGGGAAAATCGTACGGAATGTCACGCGTTAACAAATGAATATAATTCTGCCTTATATTTGAAATAGAAATGAGATCACGGAACTCCCGGGGATTTATTGGTGGGTTACGGTTTTAATGAATTCTTCTGTAAGGATAGGCTTTACAGATCGAGAATTTTTAGAAAAGAGGAAATGTCATCCGCAGACAAGTAAATTCATAAGAGCCTCAGAAACATGAAATATTAGCAAATACAACAGCAAAAGGCAAAGTATTACGTGACCCAATACAGAGTATCCATTCCCAATGAACACAAATTCCTAATACAAAGTGTCCAATAGCTGTGAGCGCGCGATGTTCTGATCCTTTATACTCAGGAGTTCAGAGCGGGATCCGGATCTACAGGCAGCTCCCAGGGTCCGGTCTGTGGAGGGTTTAGGACCAGTAATGAGTCCCTGCAAAATGAGACAGAAAACACTGGCTTTGATTCCCACGCTATAAGATCATATGTTTTATCACACGTTTATCGCATCACACCGGCCAATCACACGTTTTCCTTTTTTTTCTGGACAAATATACAAAGCAACATGTGATCAGAGAAAAGCACACAGAGCATCTCGACGTTCTTACCGTTTGTTTGCGCATGCATGTTTGGAGTAGGTCTTCTTTAGACTTGAACACAATATCTGTAAGTCGTGTCGATTCAGCTGATTTTCCGGCGCGTGCCGCTCACCCCAGTCCCTCGCTGCTTGGAGTCGGAGGATATGGCAGTAGTTGCAGAAATCCTGCCCTCAAGGACCCATTAAGAGCAGGTTAATTAATGTTAATGACCGAGTCTCTACGATGCTGAGGTTAGGAACATTTTGTATTGTCTGTGTCGGCTGAAAACAATTTTCCTCGGAGCTGGGTGTATTTAACCTGCCGTTTTCTTACCTGCCGCTCCTGTGATCTCGATGGCCAGCCCTGTACTACTCTTTGGACAGTAAATTTTGGCTTTCAACACACTGTGCGCTAATGGGCCCCCTCGGTTTTGGGCCCTGAAAATACATCCTTTTTTCTCTCTCTCTCTAAATGATTTATATGTTACCAGTATGTATACCTCCGGCAGCTTTAACCTTCAGGCCATTATAATGCTGAATATAGGAACAAGAAGTCATTCCAAATACACAAAGAAACTCTTAAGTGGAAACAGGTTGTAGAAAATAAACAAACGAATTCTATATACAATTGCAATGTAATGAAATATAATTTAAATGCAGTGAAACAAACTATACAAAATGCAAATAAACAAAACATTGGTTTCCTTGTTAGTGTAACAACTTAATAAATAATATATCTATCTCCCCGGGTCACACATGAGATAGCCGGCAGCAAATCGCCCACCTGTTTCCAAAGTTACAAAAGCAGGGCATCCGCCCGGAGCCTGCCCATCCAGTCCCTCCGCGTTACGTGCTGGTGGAATATTTTTTTACAGAATGGAAAAAAGAGCAATTTTCAAAAGTGAAAACAAGCTGAATTTAGTTTTTTTTTAGTGGCTCACAATCAAAAACTGAATCAAGCGAGGATTTTTTTTATTAAGTCTCAGTGGGCGTCAGAAATTAAAAAGCTTTCTAATGGTTTACCAATAAAAGCACTCAAAGGATTAAAGCAATAATAATCTGCTTCTTATTTTAAAGTGCGAGCTGTAAATAAGACAGAAATAGTATTGTATAAAATAGTCCAATTTGCCAGCGTGCAGCAATTCTGTGTTTGGCTCCAAGCTTTGTCCACTTAGAGCTCGTTGACACACAAAGGCTGAAGTGCCAGTCACAGACCGAGCGTGACGACTCGAGCGAGAGAATTGCAGGAGTGGGGCAGGTAAACCGTTAAGACAAAGCAGCGGCGGCGGCAATTACTAGGGCTGATATAAATAGGCAGTAGGTTCGAATAAAACATGGGAGCAGAAAATGTCTGAACCCAACCTTCCAAACGGAGATATCCCTCTGTGATAAATGGGGCTTTATTTATAAGATTTAGAGCTTGGTAGGAGTGAATAAACAGCAAACGATTACTATTTGTGTATCTAATGATATTTCTGATCTGGTCAGCGGAGAGGTAACGTTTCCCGTCAGCGGGATGGATACAGAGGGGAGACACAGAGGGGAGACACGACTGACACGATTGACCTGTCGCAGGTCCCACTCATTAGATTATCCTCAGCTTAGTGCAAACTCCCGAGCGCCTTGCTTTGGCTCCTTCACCTGTTGGCCAAAGAGTCTTCTTGCCGATGTCGGGCAGATTTAGCACAGCTTTATGCTGCATTCCTTAGCAAGTAGGTGGCTGTCAAGAAGATACGAAGGGGCTTTCAACAGCCTGGCCCCGGGACGTGAGACAGAAGGAGCCGTGGCTTCGGGTACTTTTGCTGCTGACTGTGAGCTTTAAGATTACGATTCCAGATGTTCTGCCAGAGGCACGTCAGATGTCTCTCATCCACCGTGCTTTCCTGCTCACTGCATTCGGAAAAGTGATTTCTACTCACAGACTATCCCGTGTGCCACCTTAACAAAATCCTCCTCTTGATGGAAACGCATGGCTTTCAGACAGGTTGACCTTTCACCCATAATCCACTTCTCTTCCGAAACACGCCAGAGTTATATGATCTCTGCATACGGACGCTGGAGTCGGAAAACTCTTGTGTTATCTTAGGATACATTAAAATCTATGATCTACTTAAAATAATCAATTGTGTTAAGTAAAAATGCTTAGCGGCGATACCATTTCCACCGAGGACTGATAGATAAGTGATACGCGATACTTAGCATCCTTAGATCCCTGTCAGAAAGATGGCGCTGATTTAACCCAGAACTGTTTCCAGCCGCCTGAACCCGGAGCTGGTTAATATATGACATCATACATGCACATACAACGCACATGACAGCACTTGGACCAGGACAATCACCGCAATGGCTGGGCCTGCACTCAGTATTAATCTGGGTGACCAGATAACGAAGTCCTGTTAATGTACAGCAAAGAACACACAACAAATCGAAAAGAATGCACGCAACAGCAAAATATTCAGCACCACAACATGCTAGAAATCATAGCAAAAAAAACACACAAAAAGTGTAAACTGCAACAAAAAAAAGGCACTGTGCGACATCGCTGCAGACTCACGTCTGTGCAAAACACTTTCTGTTCGCATCCTTTGCATCTCTCTCTCCTCGCCTGATGAGTTGACCTCGGGTTTTACCATTTTTATAAAACGATTGGAAACGTATAAACTGAAGATAAAATCAAATCAACCTATAATGCGCGTGACCGAAATTAGTGAGAGGCAGAGTTCCGCGCGGTGGCGTGATCTAATAGCGGGCGCTCCGTGTGCGGCGTGTGCGATGCCGCGTGGGATGTAGATACAATGCACGGATAACACTGGCCAGTCGTGATTTTTTAAGATGTTACGATTACCGCCAGCTAAAGAAAGTTTTACATTCCTCTGAATGGCGACAACAAAAGGAATATTAATAGAGAATTCCTGGGGGACGGGCAGTGTCGGTGCTTTTGTCTGACCTGGTGGTGTTTGGGGGGTATAAGGAGGGTGCGAGCGAGAGCCTGCGCAGCCTTTTGTTGAGCAGCCTGCCGGGGTTAGCATTGTTCTCCTTGGCATATGGTTTAACTGATAAAAAAATGGAATAAGATTGCGACCTGTGGAACCGAATGGACAACTTCAGAGACAAACAAAACAATGGGATGAGTGTGTGTCAGGCTGCCTTATCTCTGCGGCTTGTTGACATTTGTGTTGCGCTCACTCAAAGAATGAAAGACATCCGGAGCAACCTACCACGAGCTTTCCTTCTACAAATTATACACTCACACATACACAACACCACATGCCGACACACACACTCACTCTATCACCATACATGAACACACACACATACTAATACTATATGCCGACACACACACTCACGCTAACACCATACATGAACACACACACTAATACTATATGCTGACACACACACTCACTCTATCACCATACATGAACACACACACATACTAATACTATATGCTGACACACACACTCACGCTAACACCATACATGAACACACACATACTAATACTATATGCTGACACACACACTCACTCCATCACCATACATGAACACATACTAATACTATATGCTGACACACACACTCACGCTAACACCATACATGAACACATACTAATACTATATGCTGACACACACACTCACTCCATCACCATACATGAACACACACACATACTAATACTATATGCTGACACACACACTCACGCTAACACCATACACGAACACACACACATACTAATACTATATGCTGACACACACACTCACGCTAACACCATACATGAACACACACATACTAATACTATATGCTGACACACACACTCACTCCATCACCATACATGAACACACACACATACTAATACTATATGCTGACACACACACTCACGCTAACACCATACATGAACACACACATACTAATACTATATGCTGACACACACACTCACTCCATCACCATACATGAACACACACACATACTAATACTATATGCTGACACACACACTCACGCTAACACCATACATGAACACATACTAATACTATATGCTGACACACACACTCACTCTATCACCATACATGAACACACACATACTAATACTATATGCTGACACACACTCACGCTAACACCATACATGAACACACACATACTAATACTATATGCCGACACACACACTCACGCTAACACCATACATGAACACATACTAATACTATATGCTGACACACACACTCACTCTATCACCATACATGAACACACACATACTAATACTATATGCTGACACACACACTCACGCTAACACCATACATGAACACATACTAATACTATATGCTGACACACACACTCACTCTATCACCATACATGAACACACACATACTAATACTATATGCTGACACACACACTCACGCTAACACCATACATGAACACACACATACTAATACTATATGCTGACACACACACTCACGCTAACACCATACATGAACACATACTAATACTATATGCTGACACACACACTCACTCTATCACCATACATGAACACATACTAATACTATATGCTGACACACACACTCACTCTATCACCATACATGAACACACACACATACTAATGCTATATGCTGACACCACGATTATAATAAGCACCTCGTAGCCGAGGATGATGTCAGAGTTCCAGGTTCCGTCAAGAAAAAGCATGTTGGGGTTACAGATATACAGGGATTATGGGGTAGAGTTTGATAGGAAACTCATAGAGTATTCCTGCAGGATGGACCGTTCCATTGGTTGGTAAGAAGCCTCACCTGCGCATGCACGTCCTACAAGTGCTGGTGATGAACCCAACAAGAAACCACCTTCAGGCAGATGGCGCTGCCCGACCCCCCATACCAACTGTTATCCAGAGCCACTGAAGTGATCGACAACGAGGCTCCTTCCTATTTCTACCGCCAAGCGTCGGGGACTCGTCGGAGCCTCTCTCGTGCTTCTTCAATGCATCATTTTGGGACACATTTTTGTATTTTTGTCAGCGGCATCTTGGTTGCTTAGTAACCAGATACTTGGATACCAATCATGGGAGGCATTTAACATGATGTTCCTGTCACTTGATTTCTTGAGACCCTTAAAGGGATATAAATATTTATAAAGCTTTCTGGCTTCATTATGAAACCTCCCAGTCTGTTACTTGTCTATTGATGATTATATGATGTATAAACATATTTATGAAACGATATCCTCTTGGCTTTCGCTGTATACGTTATAATGCGTGCCATTATACCCTCATTTATTTAAATGCGGCATCTGTAAATGTCACCCGACAGCCGGTGCTTTGTACCAAGTGAAGTGTCACTTTACTATGAGCGGCCGGGAAAGTGCCAGGAGATGTCAGATATTTATATGTCAAGTGCCTTGTCCCTTCAATCTGTCTAGGTCGTTCTTCACTGCTTCCTCTGTGATGTAACACAAGTGTTGTGATATCATTGATGTCTTCCATGGGATGTCGCTTATGTCCCATGTATAGGGAATGTATGAGGTCATTAATGTCCCGTAGGGAGTGTATGAATGATGTCATTGGTATCTTATGCACAGGATGAAGGTGATGTCACTTATGCCCCATGCACAGGGTACGTATGATGTCAGTTGTTGCTCATCAAGCTGGTGCGACCCTATTGGAAACCCATTGGCGATGTTGTCCTTCCATCGTCCGTCTGCTGCACGGAATACAGACGCTCCGGATATTTCATTATTTGTGATCTCTGGCAGTTTTCATCCTTGTTACACGTGGGTCAGACATAAGCAGATCACGGCTTAGTGCAGGATTATTCCAGGCCTACAGCTGATGGAAACAATAAATACAGTATGTCCGAAACTGGCAAATGGAAAGCCCACGCGATTTGTGATGAGAAAATCCCGGCCGGCTGTTTTTAGGCAAACACTATTAGATGTGACCTCTTGTCTGCAGCCGGGACTCTCTTACCGGGTTATTAGTTCTGAGAGCGGCAGCTCTGGATGCATAATCCGTTCGCTAATCACACATATTGGTTTTAGAGACATTGCGGAAACGCCGAAGCAGCATTTAACCAGCGGCATGACTTGGAGACGGCAGAGGACGGCGTTCAGCTGCCGTAATAATAATAATAATAATGTCATTTTTTACTTCGGAATGTTGACTTAAGCTTTAATCAGTTTAGGGTCAAATGAGGCAGAAAATTCATAGATGTCTGCATTGGCTTAAATGTAACTGGTCGAATTATACTCGCTCGCTGCGGAGACCGCGAACCAAAGCAAGCGTATTATATCCGGTACGCTTTATTCCCAAGCCTCACCTGCCATGCCGGCCAGGGGGGAATAGAAGGAGCGCAACGAGACCTTTGGATCAGTATGTGAAAGATAGCATATGCGCTGCGGGGTTCACTCATAAATAGTGTGGAATGTCTTTCCGTTATATCGCGGGGCAGCGACTGTCCCCCTGAGTGTGAAATAGGGGGCTGCAGCCTACTCCAGTACTGCGTATTTTCTGATATATAATGAGAATCGTACGCTGTGCCAAACTCACATTTTTATATTTAATGTACACTGATCTGGGGTTTTTACCTCCTGCCGCCGAGGGAGGCCTTGATCGCTTAGCATACTCTATGGTAAAAGAGAGGGCTCGTCCGCGCATGCGTGCACATCCATCCTGACGGTCATATTTGTGGTTTATATGTATGCCAATACCACGCATAATGTGAACTCTCCTTTTAACATAAATTGTAATCTATGCATATGCTAAACAAACGTACAGATGAAAAAGTTTGATACCACAAAGCCATAGAATCCATTTCTGAGATGCTGGAAAGACATTGCTAATTGGGGCAAAAAATCCATTATGCGTTCAGCGCATCTTCGTTATCCCTTTAAACAAGTGACATGCTTGGGACTGAAGCGTCCGCGCATGCCTGGCTGACCCCGAGCTGGCCGGTCTCGGTCTGAGGCTGCCGGTCACTCCATTCTGCCCCCCGTCCCCCCGTCGTAGAGTAGTGCAGAGTATGTGGTGCTTTAAAACGGCTCGCAATTAAGCAGCTGCCCAACGAGAACAGAAATAACAGCCTGAAGATGACAGTGACACGCAAACATCGGCTGGCAATAAACACGGCTCTGCGCTGCACGCTGGGTTCTGTTAGCCGGTAATTTCCCCTCGTATTGTGATCATAAGTACATTAAAAAGCCAGCGTTGTAATTACAGACTGTGTCCAAAATAAAGGAGCCAAAATGTCAGACGTTAAAAGCATTTTGGAGAAACATATTATCCGCTTGTTCCCCTGGGGCCGCGGGCTACAGGCGTATAGATGGGACTCGCTGTATGCCGCTGGCCGGGGATCCTGGACACGCATGTTACGCTTTTTCTGGACGAATGAATATTTCCGCGTTCTACAGAATTCTGTATTATTTTAGGAATTTGCAAGCTGTGTAGCGTTTTTGTAAGCGGCCCAGCAGCTGCAGCGTGAAGCCCCTTTAGGTGGCAGGAATTTAGCTCTTGATAAACATTTCCTAAGCCCTCCGTTTACACGGGGACCTGCGGAGGCATCACATTCACCGGGTTAGCAGCTGCCAGTGATCTTAAAATCATAAGCGCTTTATAAATCCCCGCTGACAGCCTGTCCCAGAGAGCAGCGGGGGAGACGCTTCTGAGCAGAACTGATTATTAAACTGCTCATTCTGCCTTCTCATCGCCATCATAAAGCACGACTGTCACGCGTGTGGCCACCGGAACCCAGGGGCCGACCTGCAATGTGGAATGAAGAGGTTAACGGGGGGCGCTTGTTACTAAAACCTTCATTATTAGCCTTTATTTTCTCTGGTTTGGGATACAGCCAACGGAGAGGTGGAAACATCAAACACGCATAGAATGAAACAAATAATGCGCGTTTATGATTTCTATAAAGCCTGTTTTGGAAAGAGAAGACTCAACACCAGCCTTCAGAACCCGCATTTCTATTGAGCTAAAAAATGACACAATGAATATGTAGAGTGAAGGAGCCAGACTTACAGAGAAGGTGGTAGATAAGTGGAAAAGCCTCCCAGCAGAAGTGGTAGAGGGTAATACAGTGAGGGTATTAAACACGCATGGGAGAGACATACGGCTCCTGAATCTAAGACGAGACCAACGACTGATTAAGGTTTTGAGCAGAAACAAAAAAGAAAGACTAGATGGGGCCGAATGGGGCCGATCTGCCGGTGGATTATATGCGTCTATGGATTTCCCAGCCCCGAGATTTGTCTCCTTGCTTTATGGCCGCTGTCTCTCTAATACTCTGACCTTCCAATATCACTGCTTAGAGATCCCCTTCTAAAGAGCCCCGTGGGGTAATTGCTCTCCTGGGGGGGCATATGATGTGCACCCAAAACAATCTATCCAATCAGTGTGACCGGGTGCTCCCAGCTAATGCAGAACCTGCCAACACTCATGGATCTTGTTACAAAGTCTAACAAGTAGAGTGAGAATTCAGCTTAATGAAAACCGGATTTCTGTTTTTATAAAACCCTTTTATATTCCAGCCTTTAATTAAAACGAACACAGAGGGTGACAAAAAGTGAGAGGGACCCTGACAGGACGATTACAGCTTAAACTGCAACGGCGGAAAATCCTAAAAGTGAATTATTTCAAATAAATTCTAAATGTATCCAATGAGACTGAAGAGGGAAGGAAACGGAAGGGGGATAACTGACGACGTAAAATATAATGATAGCAAGAAGCGGGTAGATTATACGGCATTAATAACATTGTGTATTTATCTCGAAACTTTGATCCGGACAAGAACAGAATGCGATTGTATTCAAGGAACCAAAACAGATGCAGAGACAGAGAAGCGCACAGCAGCTGAAACGTTTCTCCGACCGCATTTAATTCATTCCGCTCCTCGGTGTAATCTCTAATTAAACACAGCCACAGAGGCGATATCTACAGAAAAACCCCGACTCTGCTCTCAATAACCGCGCCGTTATTATCCCTACATTGTAAGCTGGAGAGAAAGTGAAAAAATACCGCGTGTTACACCTCCATTAGCCGAGAAAAAAGACAAAGCAGGAAGACAAAGCCCGTAGCCGAGGCATTTAATCTCCATCCCTTCCAAAAAGATTTGGGGGGGGTATAAAGGGCAACGACCACCATGAACGCCAAAATCGGACGAAATAAAGCCATCCCCCAATTCAGTTATTAGCACCCAGAACATTACTCGTTATATATAAAGTGCCAACATATTACGCAGCGCTGTACATTTGAAATATGGCCCGCTTACCAAATATAAAAACATATAACAGGAGTTGAGGACAAAGCCTTATTGCATACAAAGTTCCTGGCAAGAATGGTGGGATCCTGGTGACCCTGCATGTGAGCTTACAATCTAAAGGCAATTATATAACATGAAAAAAATAATAAAACCCCCCCTCAAAAGCAGGACTTTAGTCATCAGGACAGAGACCCCCTAACATCTAGGACACAAAGATCGCCTTCAAATAGATAAACCAAGAATCTGTGTGCATTTATCCGCAGTCACTTTATATATAAACAGCCCTTCTGGCCCTGAATCCACTGCGCAGATGACATAGCATTTCCTTTTGTGTGGATTACATCAGAGCAAACAAGTCTCCGCAGACCTTGGGTCAGGTAAGAAGCCCCGTACCGTCACACGGGACTGATATTTTCTGGTTAATGTTCTTCCGAGGCCCTGCGCGACGCGGTGCCCTTGGAGTAAAGGCTAATAGAGAGGGTAGGACTGTGTTTATAGTGAAGAGCTCTGCTGAAAGTGTTGCTTGTAAGGAGCTATGATGAGCTTGTAAGTGACACTCCTGTTATAAGTAGGCATTAATTTCTGGTTAATGTAGCGTGCTGCCCCGGCCCAAGTCGTACCGCTACTGCACAAGGCTTTCAAGATGATTAGGCCACGGATGCTTGTGCCTCGCCGCTTATTTATTGCCAATTTCAGACACTGTATGTAGATTAACAAAGCAGTTTCAGGAGAGAATTAACCAGCAAGGACAGGCAGCCGAGCTGCGTGAATGCTTGGAGTCTCGCGCCTCCGTTGGCAGCTGATGCTGGGTGATGGACGACCCAAATGCGCCGATATTGGCACCACTTTTAGTTCTCTTAAAAGAATTGTACCGGCTCTTTCCACCACAAGGGCAGATACCATTCCTAATAAAGCAGCCCCCTGGGCTTCACGCTAGATTTTAAAAGACTGTCAGTAACAACATTGTAACAAGAAATCGTATTTATCAGCACGGTGTCGCTCCAGTTCTGCTGACAAGTTCGAGCTCAGAATGTTTTGTGCCCCCCGGAACTTGTCTTGGAAAATACATTTAATTCCAACAGATGCTGGAGAATTAGCTTTTTCCTCATCTGTTTTCGCAGTCCCCGGGATCAGGTTTACCCGCCGCACCATCGCCACGAGTATCAGGAGGGATGGGAAAAGGGCTGAAGTCCAGCTGCACGCTGGCAGTGTGTAAAGCATGTATAGGATTTATATATTTAAATATGACGTCCACACTGACCATTGGCCAAAACCAATCATTTCATGCCCTGGGCCCTTCTATACTGACCAAAGGGCTCCAGCCAAGTAACAGAGGGTGCCCGTGGGCCCCATCACTGGCTAATTCCTTCTGCTTTACATATAATGATGCAGAAGTATTGAATAAGCAGCTTACGCTGTGTATGATCTTCTAAGTGCAGACGGCTCCCGCCGTAAGCCTCCGTTAAGCCTGTTGTCTTTTCGCTTTTCCATTATACAGCACAAAGGGAATGTGTATTTTTGCTTTAGCCCAACTCGTGTAGTTCTTTGAGAATTAATCCGTTTAAACTAGCCTGCTGTCAGCTGTTTGAAGACTGTTTGAAGTCCCAGGAAATTCTGGATTTATGCACCAATTAGAGAAGGGAAGGTTTTTGGGTTAAGGTGGCCCGCGCCACGTACACGGGAACAGCGTTACCCCCCCCCCGGTGCACACGATGCGTACGTCTGATTCTGTGCATTTACAATGTGCTCAATAACAGGGGAGATAGACCGGTCTGTCCCACCAGGAGAAGACGAAGTGCACACAGCAGGGTTTAGTTAGATCCCCTGAAACTCTGCTCTGAGCATGCGCATTACTGCACGGCAGACGCATTCGGCCGATGGACCCCTCAATGCATTGGCATGCAAGAAATGAAAACATGAAGGTGCATGTGACGGCTGCAGCGTCCCTTTAACTCGCCTGCAAACTCATTATTTTGTGATTCCAGGTGACACAAACAAATGTAATGGCTGCTCATCCTGCCGTTTAGAGCTTAGTTACAATTGCTGACATCTTTGATCTGAAAAGCCATAAAAGAGTCTAATTATTTACGAGCTCGATTTCCGTACCTGCTGCTGGCTGAGCTCCGAGGTGCAGATTCATTATTTTTAGTTTGCAAGGTTCACGCTTTGGGATCAGGGTACCACGTTTTCAGGGCAACAATATCTACAAAATAATTCTTAGCGGTAATAATAGATGTTTTAATTGGTTAATTACGCACTCACATGAGAGACGATGCAGACCCGAGTCACGCTGACGGTAGCTTTGGTGGGCGTACGGCTAGGGCAGCGCTGCTCGTGTCAGACGGCGTTGGCAAA
This sequence comes from Spea bombifrons, assembly GCF_027358695.1. Taxonomy (NCBI): domain Eukaryota; kingdom Metazoa; phylum Chordata; class Amphibia; order Anura; family Pelobatidae; genus Spea; species Spea bombifrons. Next base: position 1,050,921 of record NC_071098.1, on the reverse strand, counting down.
GCCACAAAACACGCAGACAGAACACGCAGACAGAACACGCAGACAGAACACGCAGACAGAACACGCTCCACACAGAGTGTCAGCCGGTCCTAGACTTCGCGTGTCATTCCACGACCAGTACAAAGAAAACCTGCCGATAAAAAATAAAAATAGTACGACGATACTCACTAAAAGTGACTTAAAAACAAGTTAATGGAGCTAATTATGAGCAAAGGTGATATTTTAAAAGCAGTTCGTTAGAATTCAGTGTGAAGGCGAGACGATCCGCTGCATGTCCACTAATGATATCTGCTGCGGTACATGCGTGCAATTACCAGAAAAGTCTCAAAAAAACCCACAGAACTCATTATTCCACCCTGTGCTTAGAATGAGATCATTTGTGGAATAGTTACCGTAGTAATAATTATTATTTAACAGACATTCGGTTTAGATGTGAAGTTCAGTTATTTTAATCTGATTTGCAATTTCTGCCAAAAAAAATTATTTTAAGGTTTTTGATATCCAACCCACTTTTAGCTCGTTTTACCTTCACGTGTCCATAATTTAAAGGGATTAGCAAAGTACATTTTAAAGCAGTGAGGCCAGCGAGTGCCAAAATTCCTGATAAATAATAAGTTATATTATTTTTGATGCCAGCTCCATCTTGTCTGCGGAAGGATCGCCCCCCCCCTTACCGCGGGGTCCGGCGCCGCTCTGGTTCCTGACTACGAGTTGTTTTCAGATAGAAAGTGACCGTATCCGGCACTCCGAAACCCGCGTCACTATCATACCTTTTGTTTACCAGTGAAACAAATGGAAACGATGCGGTAATAACTAAATATTACTATGATATAAAACAAAAATCATTTTGATTACAAATGACCAATCAGCCTTTTTATAAACTTGGCAGATGATACTTTTATCATTAAGCGTTTCCACTTCCATTGGTTTGTTAAGAATATTTATGGGATTAGATTATATTTCCACAATGGCCTCTTTTTCTGTTTGAAAAGCATCCAGTTTCCTTTATCCAGCGACGTCGCCGCATCCATTCACCAACACAGACGAGAATTATTCTCAGACAATTTCGTAAGAAATGAGAACAAAAGTCTTCCAGAGCCATCTAGAGATTGCGGTAACGCCGCGTAGAGCAGCGCCAAGGGGGCGAGAGCCTGGTAAATCTTTAGGGGGGTGAATGGGCAAATCAATCAAACCAATGGAAATTCAATCAAACCCAATGAATAATCAATCAGACTCTGCTTTTCAAAATGACAAAAACTGTAACCTTCAGTCATAAAGTAACTGTTTTAAAACTTCCCCTGAATAGACTCCTAATGAACAGATCATTATAAAAAATAAAGGTAAAGGAGTAATGTCACGATAACTCAGATATAATTCCCGTTTGTCAAACTAGAAATATAAAGTGTATTATGAGATGAAATAAACCCGTGAAAAAGGAAGAAAAATGAACCAGTGGAAAATCCACTTATTTTGAAATATATGATTAAATATAGAGGTATTCGTTGACCGGAGAAGGTTCCTATAATATTCTAAACTGCAAACAGGGCTTGGAGACCCCAAATTAATGTCACTTATTTGTTACCCTCCAAGTGCCATCACAGCAATTAGAATTCACATTTAAAACCCACACATGAGGAATATCGTATGACGCATACATCATGCAACTCCAAAGACAAACCAAATAGGCTTATAACGTGTAACACGCAACTGGCAGTATCGCTCTAAACCGAAGGAGCGACGTAAAATACCGGGATAATGGGATTACAGGGGACGGCGTGAGTGATTGATGGATTGGATCGGAGTCATTCTCTGCTCCCAATTATAATGTGCGGTTCCAGTTATCGATGTGCGACGCACCGATCATTATCCTCACAGATTAAAACACAGAATACATTAGGAGGTGATTAGCGCTCACATCAGTAACGGTGGGACCGGTGATGGAACCGCGCGCACCGGCCCATTACTACATTGAGAGTAACAGCGATCCAATAAAGCCAGCAATGCCTGCAAGTTATTTAGAAGACAGCCTTATAAACACACAAAATATACAAAATATACTCGACATTCGTCGGATTCCTACTCCGCATCGGCAGATTTAATCAAACCAATCGATGTAAACAAAGTAACAAAATTTATATGTACCGAGAAATGGAACCGCCAATGGAAGCTGCTACTCTCATGCTGTCCTGAAGGGCCCATTAATAAAGTGCCGTAAAATATGCTTCAGGCATTTCATAACGTATTGTTTGAAGATACCTTTGAGGTTTTTAATACAGCCCTAAATATATTCCAAGCACACGAGGCGTGCAAAGAAATATATGACATCATCGTGAAAACAACTGAACAATGTTTCAACCAGCAGGACCGGTCTACTGGTTGCTATAGTGATAACTTTTTAGTCTTTACACTACAAGTATTTATTATTAATAACCCCCCATTAAAGTTACCCACCTGCCACACAATATGTGCCCTGCCTTACAGTTACACCCTGGTGGAGGCCGGCAGGATGGGACTTACCCCGCGGTGACCCCGCAGTCTTGGTTCCAGGCCACAATAAGCCCCAGACAGACAAACTGTATCAGTAACGAGGTTTGTTTCTGATTAACACCTCCAGAGCGGCCATCTCTATCCCATTCTATTTCCTAGCATCTCATATTTACAGCACAATCTAAACCGGAGAGGGACAATTAATGCAATAAATCCTCTTGCCGAGCTTTACAATAAACACTGAATATTATGGGGGTGACGAGTACAGCGCCCACTTTATCACCACAGAACACGAGGCTCTGAGTTAATATAAAGCGGCCCAGACACTTTATTAAGCCGAGCGTCTGGGCCGCTGGGTGCCATACGAGTAGTTTGTATAACGAGGTAAGAGGAATAGCCGGGTAACCGGATTTAGGGAATCTACTGCACAAAATGTCTAATTTGCTTCTTTAAAAGTACAGAAGGTGGTGCTAACTATACAGACTATAGTGTATATATATATATATATTAATAAAACTAATAAAATACGCTGTACACATGATTAGTGTAAAAGATAAAAACATAATGAATCAAACTATTTTATTAAACCTAAGATAAAAATAATGATTCTGTTTCCATGAAGATCGCGGCGGTGTGGGCTCTACTAGCTACATGTTGTTAATCCTAAGGAGTATGCTGCCGTGATCACTGGCGGTGAGTGGGTTGTATTACTGATGTGAGTGGATACTAACATTAATGTCATTGGCTGTGAGTGGGCTGATGGGAGTGCTGATGGGAGTGAACAATTATGTCTGTTATTTCTACTACTATATACAGGGAGTGGGGGCAAAAAAATAAAAAAAATTGCCTTCCCCTCCTCCAAAAAATACAGAAATCTGTATGTACAGAAGGGTGATGAGCCCATTCTTGAAATGTGGGGGGGGGTTTAGTTGGGTCACTGGGCCATTCAGACTGCATTCATGGCTCTTGTGTCAGCGCATGAGTCCACTAAAATCTTTAATGGGCTACTTTACGGAGTAATAGCTGGTAATGGCCGGGATGCTCTTACCTCATGGCAAGTGCACATTTCTCTAGAGGACGCTTTTCCAGAGCTCATCTAACTGCCCGCAATTACTGTATCTGCCTCAGGAGGATGATGATGATGATGATGATGAGGGCTCACAAGGGGGAGCCTCAGCCCTACAAAGATAAAACTGTAATCCAGTTCAAGCCCTTCTCCCTATTAAACCTTCTCCTCTCAATGTTACAATAGATCTTTCTAGTTTGGAATGGTCTGTTCTGTCCGCACGCTGACAAATGGCAGCTTTTAGACGCTTCCTCTCTCTGGCAAAGATCATTTTAATCAATTTGAGGTCTGTGGTTTCATCCTAGAACTGCTCTATTATTTATTCATTGCCTTATTTTTACACTGTGTTTCCATTGTACATCGTGCCGCCGAGGCAGAATAATACTGAGCTTCTGTGGGGTTCTTATTAGTAATTTAGAGATTTCTGCCTCTTTCGGGCAAAATACGGGGCCACTAAAAAAGAAAAAACCCATGAATGTACAAGCTGTTCTGATAAGTAGATGAGATGCATCACAAATGTACCCGGCCGCTCTCACAGCATCTCAGAAGCACCCAGCGTCACAGGACCGCTGCTAGCCCGTCACCGAACCATAAATAATGTATCCGAAGAACACAATCTGCCCCCAAAATGATTGGACCACGCTTCAATTTTGGAATTTAGGAATAAAAATCGAATTTATGTCTCGAGTTTTGTAAAGTCCAGATTAAGTGCCGGTTTTCTTGTCGATTTGCGGCGTATGCAGGCCTTCTAATCAGACCAATACTGTAATAAGTGAAAGTGCAGGCATCTGTAACATGTAATTGCAGACCGGTAACAGGCATAAGGGAAGATAAAGGCCCCCCTTGAGATACAATATGGCAGCTCAAAACCAGTAAAACATTACAAACGGGAATAAAAATCATGTAATCATATATCGTATATCAGCTGTGTAATCGTATACCTGCAGTATGGGAGTAAATACAGAGATCACAACCAGGCAACAGAGTAAATAACACGTGGGGGGTTTTCTCCTAAATAAAGATAACACAGAAATTCAAGCTTAGCTCTTCAGTAGCTAATATTAAAAAGAACAAATATGTTGCATCGTAGCATTCTAAGGGTCCATAAAGGCCCCAAATCACTGCAGAGATGGGCAATCCGAAGTCCGGCGATGAGTTATCGCAGTGCCTGCATTTTGCTCATCGCTTTCAGCGGAATAAATTCATTCGTTACATGAGTTTGACAGCACAGGAGTTGTTAGTCCACAAGTCTTAGTTTGTCAGAACAAGGACAGATATGCTGTAATTTATAATAGTTTTTTAATTAAATGCAGGAGCGATTCCCTCCATGAATGAAACACAAACCCTGAGCTCTGCCGGCGGCAAATCCCATCATACACATTCCACCCGGAATAATAATCCCAATCCAAACCTCAAGGCAGGCTCTGCTTCCCGGGCGTCCCTCCCAGTATTATACCGCAAAGAGTCAATAATAATAACCGGAAAGCAAAACATGGCAGGCGCTTCTCTTCCAGAAAAGGTGGTGACCCTAAGGGAAGGGATGGTGAAGGCTCATGCCATGTACCCCAAAACTGGTGAATTAACACCAAATCAAAACCAGTGAGGGGATTAAACATACGTGGGATAAGTGGTAGATAGTGGAACAGCCTCCCAGCAGAAGTGGTAGAGGGTAATACAGTGGGGGTATTAAACACACATGGGATAGGCATACGGCTCCTGAATCTAAGACGAGACCAACGACTGATTAAGTTTGAGTCTTTAGAGCAGGAGAAACTCTGTTAGTATCAACTGAACACCTCTTAAGGGATTACACTTTCTATCCAATGTATTAAATGGTTAATCAATCAGTACCGGCACCAGCAGCGTCCAGAACTCACCGTCATATGAACAGAGCCCAGCTCCGACAGCTCGTTATGCACAGCGCCTGTACTGATGGAGCAAAGGCAGAGTACCGGGGGTTAATGTCAGAGAATTCTTTTATTAAATTTGCTTGGAAAGATATTACTAGTAACATAGATGATGTTTGATCAAACATTTTAAATGCCTCGAGGTCTAAAGGAAAACCTGTTTCAATATATATATATTATCATGGCCAATGCCATCATACAAACCCAGCCAAGTTTATTTTATTGACTGCCTGGAACAGCACAGCAAGAAGAATTAAATATTTATGTTACAGATCTCAGACAAAACAAGTTGTTCATTTACATTTCCTTTAATATTGATACATTTACATTCGATACATTTTTCATTATGACAGAGTGTGCCATTCGTGTCCCTTTTGGATGAAACTCACCGGCATCCACCCCAGAGTCACCTGGCTGAGGGTTGTGGGAGATATAGTCCTGTAAGAGCGACAGAGGTACCTGCCAGCTGCCCTGTATCCCCCCTATTCTGTGACCACCCGCTTTTAACCCTATGCTGCCCTGTTAGCACAGTATGAGAGACCAGTCAAGCCTGTACTTAAAAATAGAAAAGCAGAGTCTGTCAGGGAACGGAGGTCACCCTCCGAGGATGCTGGCATTTGGGGTGGAAGATTCGACTTCCTAAACCTCCTTAGAATTACATTTTTGGCCGAACAAACAAAGGGATTGGTGGGACGAGGAAACGAGGCCACTAAACAAATAACAACAGGATTCCAGGGCATTAGGAAATGTGTCTGTTTTGTCCAAAAGGGCCGTATTTCTAGGAATTTACTTTTACTAACACAGCTGGACGCTTTAAACATTGAAAGCAGCGATTAACAGGTATTCTATAATTCTCCTCAAAATTCAAAAACCTCACAAAGATCCGGATTAAAGATATTCTTGATTCGTCTGCAGAACACATTATAAAATACCCCGCCATGCGCATGTCAGGAGCTGGTGGGCATCTCTTTAGATGGATAGAGTGATCGAGATCATGGCTTATACACACATCATACATACAAACACTTCCTGCGGTGTTCCTGGAGTGTTGGATGCCCCACAAAAAACTGCAAGACTCTGTAGATTTCCCGTTTCATGGAAGAAAGAGCAGTTTGTTTCCATTTTATTTTGTACATAGTAGTAAACCCAACATGAATGAACTAAAACTGGATTTAAATGTTTTGTTTGTGTTACGCTGCAGTTAAATGCACATTAGATGCACGTTGTACTGAATCCTAAGCATAAAACTATCCATGTGGGAGTGGCTTATAGAGTGTGAGCCAACCCCCGCGGAGCAGCAGGACTACAACAAATGGGTGTATGGAGTGAGTGCAGGCTGATATTGACCCTCCAAAGCAATGAGTGGGTAGAATTTTTTAAGCATATTCAAAAAATCAACAGTATCTGAATATCATCATAACAACATTAAAACAGAGTGAAATAGTGGGCACATAGTGATACTGCGTGGGGCTATGCAGGTGTCAGAAGGGTTAATAAAAGCAATACAAAGCAATGCCGCCTCGACCTGCCTGTTTCTTCTCTCGCTCCTAGTAAGCATTTTTATTATGATTAGCTCATTCAGTCTTATTTCCCTTGCAACCAGAAAGCACTTAGAAGAATTCCTACTGGAAACTCACAAAATGGAGAGAAAATTATCAGCCGTGTAACATGCGCCGCCAATCTCGCAAACAGCTGCACTTGAGCCTGGCAAAAATAATGACGTGCAGGGCAATTAGTGTAATTAGCATTGGCAGAGCCCGAGCATCCGCAACCGTGGAGAACTGGGACCATTATTAGCCCGGTGATGAGCCCAGCTTTTTATGAGACTCCCACAATAGTCCCTCCAAAAAAAATGGGGGCTCGAAAATATGATGGGGAGGGAGATGGCATTCTCTTTCACTCCTTGTACACAGAGACAGACGTATTCTCATTAAAACTCAGCTACCATTACAGGTGCATACCGTAAAATGCGTGCGCCGGCCATATCTTTATGGTAATGCATTTTTTTAAAAGGTATTTCTACCATGTCTATTCCGTGATGCATTTTTTCTGGGGTAATTTATTGCTTATCGGATAGTCCTAAGAGCTGAGTATTACCCCCAGGGACACTAGCGCTGATCACTACACGGCACTAGACACATAAAACCTTTGTTAAAGGCAAAATGGAATATTGGCCCAGACTTGGAGCATCTTAAAACTGATAAACCTTAAAAAGGATCATTAAATTATTTAAGAAAACACGAAAAATATTGAGTAACCAGCAAGGCCATTCCAATGGTTTCCAAGGTGACTGCTTCACATTTTAAACTTCGCTGTGCCCTTTAAACTTAACCTTGGGGGTATTTTGCTAGCTTTTGTGAGAAAGCCTTGAAACTGAAAAGGAGATCTGGATATGGTTTTAACAGTCTGAGTGATTCCAGCCTCATCTAACGTTACCGGCAGAGCAAACATTCCTCGCAGGATGTCCTGGTGATTGTTGGCAATTATTTTATTTGCTCCTGGATACACACCTCTGTGAATTCATGCTAGTGCATATTGTGTGTTAATACTTTTACAAAGATATCCATGTCTGTGAGAGTTTCACTAAACAGCAACCAAATAATCAACTTTGTGGATACCTCTGCTTGCACACAGGTGTCTCCTTCATGTCCTTTAACCCAGTCAACTAATAACCTGTGATCAGGCAAGGCATGTTTTAAGCACAGACCGCTGGCTCCTGTCACTTGACCTGTTAGGCTTTGAAACCCGAGGGCATTTCTATAACCCTGATATATGATTTGATACTGAACCAGACTTTACAACTGAGTTAAAGCCTGGATTACACATCACCATCAAACACTGTGTATCTGCTGTGATTAACTTAATTATGTTATGGAGCGTAAGACCATTTCATGCGTGTAATATTCCATAGCATGTGAAAAGAATATTAAATATTAACTCAACGGCTTCGGGCTCTGCTTTCTAGACATATCTATCAATATTTCTGCAGCCAAAGGCCTTGGAAGTATTATTCATGTTTAACCCCCGACAAACTATGCACTGTGTGGTTTATCCTATATTTCCCCCTTGTTGCGGCAGTGGAAGGGTTACTTGTATTGTTCACATGGGGCAGACTGCAGCGCCTGCACAGAACGTATACCGGGCTGCGTAGAACTCCTTCGGACTCCGAGTCTGTTAAATACCAATAACTCTCATATAAAACCTTAAACCTGGGTGATTTGCAACATAAATAATGCGTTGCTGGCTTTGTATCCGAGTAAAGTATGGCTTCCATCCCAGCAAGTCTCTTCCTTTTAAACCATTAATCCTGTTTAACTTATCCAAAGAAAATAAGAAATCTATGCGAAAATGTTGGGGCACTTTTTAAGTTCATTCTTATTTCATTTATCAAGATAAAGCGCTGCAGGAGCCGCGCCGGGGAAAATAATATCTGTAAATGGCTGTTTAACCCTGGCGCCAAGATGCACAGAATTACGGTAACCGTACAGCCTCGCCGACGGCCGAGATATATATATATACTGGCCAATACTGACCGGCCAATACTACAGATGCCAACTGGCCAATAATATAGATACTGCAGCCACAGGCAAACAGGGTTAATGGTATTTTTTCCCCATTCTGTTCTAAGAGCTGTAATGAAAGGTTTGGGAATTGCTGTTTATATTGTGGTTTATAGAATCAAATAAAACATTTAATAAACCGATGTTAAATAGAGCCGGATTTAGCAGAGAAGACTTTAAAGTGGTCTCTCAGCATTTAAAGTTCCTTGATGGAAAGTGTTTTATGTGACGCCGACCCCTTCCCTGGGCCCTGCGTAATTCACGAGACGGACTGTCGTAGTCTGTTGGCCGAGACAAGAAATCAAGGTGAAGAGGACTTCGGTGACACGTGTACACGTTACCAGGGAGTGTAATCCTTTACATGGAAAAAGAACCCCTAACATTCTCTATATTTAGCCCCAAACGGTGTTAAAGTGAATGTTCTGCAAACAGATCTTTTATTATTTCCTTTAATGGCGCGTCTTCTTTAATCCGTACAAAATGGCAAACTCCTCCGCCGATAAACTGGCGACTTTAGTTTGAGTTGCGAGTTGAATGAATGTTTTGTCTACGTGGAGCCGCATCATGGAAAATATGTTGCGATCTTAGATGTTTTTGGTAAATCCGAGGTACATAAAGATGTCTGTCTGTGACGCATCGCTTTATGTTTCTAACACGCCAGCCTCTTAGTATGAAATGTGCTCTGCTTTGCAAATAGGCCAAAAAAATTCTCTGCATTCACCCCCTAAAGAATCAAAATTTGTGCATATTTTGGAACACATGCCACAATATTACATCCTCCGGCGAATACAAAGCCATCCGAATCGTAGCGCTGTCTGCTCCACTCGTAGAGATTTGGACGCTTTCCCAGAATCCCCCGGGGCGCTGGGAGATGTTCTGTTCATTCAGAAAAACGCTAAAAAGGAGCAGATGTCAGGATCCACTCAATATAAGGAGCTTTTGGGGATCTGTACTATTAATAAAAAGGGGCTTTCTGAATACGCAAACAGTCAACAAGGTGCACCAAAGGAAGACAATTGGTGTTTCTTCATTCTGAGATCCTCCTTATTCCTCTTTCACAGACAAAACTCTCTTCGTTCTGAAACAAGGTGGATATCGGAGGATGAAGAGATCCGGTGGGATGGGGGCAGAAGGATCCGTTCTAATGATTAGAAGCTATTCAGAAGTGAGCAGTCAGTAGCTCCAGGTGCCTGGCAGTGCATGATGGGATTTGTAGTGAACAGAATTTGTTTCAAGCTGATGTTCAGGAAGATCATACGCAGTGAATATTTATGTTACAGGAATTCTGATTATATTTTAGCGGCTTTGTTATATCAGATATAAAGCATGTTTAGGAATCCTAGAAGGGATGTATTTTAATGAGGCAGGCGCATGCGGGTCCGGCACAGGCTGCAGTCTGCGTTCAGCTGGAGCAGGAGATGGGGGGGGGATTCTTAAATCTTCCTGTGGGGTCACGGACCCTCTATGGCTCAGACTCTGTGCAATAACTCGGATAAGAAAACTAATTAAAATGAATCTTTGTTACGAACATGCAAGACACGGAAGTCATTATCAGACACTGAAGGCGATAGTTCGATAACAAGATTTTTTATTTTTTTTGGACTCGGGAACATAATGATGATAAAGCTTTGTGTTTTTTTGTGACTTTGAGAACGTGTTTTACTGTGAACGGTATGGTTAATCTTGATATAAGGTTGGCGTTCATGCAGGGGGCTGGCGAGCTAAGGAGTGTGATACATCTTAATCATTTTACCGATACGGCTCTTTCTTACGGATTTTTAACCAAGAGGACAGGGAACTCCACTCTGTTTGTTTAAAGGGAATCAAAAGCTAATATTTGCTTTTTCCCGGCGGCAACGTGCGAGCCGTAACACCCGTGTCCTTCATGTACATGCTTCTATACCTTAGAAGCTCTCCAAAGGGATGACGTGTTGTGGGGCGCGTGATCTTGGCCCGCGTGGCTCCGGTTCACTTAATAACACGTTCTCTGTTGACCATTTATTGAAATTTGGAACATCTGGACCAAGAAGTCTTTCTACTGGTTTTCTGCTGGTTTTCTGGTTTATATAAATTACATTTCCTTCTGTAACGTGTGGCTTTTACTTTGTTGTGTTTGAAAGCGTAGCTCACGATGGGCTGTAATTTCCATTATTCTGGTATTTATATTCTGGAATATTCCAGGTGTGGAAGGATTGTTTGGGAAGCATGGCAGGGGGATATCTCAGGAGGTTTGGGATAACGGGGGGTAGTAGATTTTAGATTTTGGTTTTTTAATGGATCATACCAACCAAAATCCTACGTACCATACGCTGGGCCACTTCGCTGGGGTTATCTGTTGTGGACAAAATGCCTCCTGCAATAAAGTAATGAGAACCGAATAAACTATGAACTGATAGACAGTGACCCGGCGGCTGCATCGATCGCACCGGACAGAGCCCAGATATTGGATGAAGCCCATAGTTACGGTGTCACGTGACCATGGAAGAAGTTCACTCCATTTAGTGTGCACTTTATCACCATGTACAACAGCGAAAGGGCCGCCATCAGAGGTCACATCTAAAACACTGTAATCAAACCTCTTCGGCGTGTGAGCGCAGCGAAGCCACTTAGCACTTATCCGCCAGCTGCGCATGAGCTTACTAAATTGTAAAGCAGAGCTCTGCGGACACCTGCAATGCCGTATGGGGTGAATCTCCCGGAAACGCCCCCCGTTTTACTGCTCCCATTATCATTACCAGTTTACAGCTAATTGTTAGAAGGTGGTAATCGGGAATATAAACCTCGCTGTGTGTTGGGGAGAAGAAACATCTGCAAAGAACCCAACACCTTTAGTGCTTCACACAGCTTATTACCTGTTTAAAAACCTTCCTCCAATCCCCACCACAGGACATCTAACCAGGTCCGTTCCCGGCAGAATCCGGTTATATGATGGAAATTCCACGCGGAATCAGACAGCAATTAACAGCCTTTTGTCTGAGCTCCATGTCCTTTATTCTTATGATAATCATCCAGATCACCAAAAACTAATTGTTTATGCAGCAGCTGATTTCCTGCTTTTTTTTTTTTTTAAAGAATTAAGTTATTTCTCTAATGTATTATTACTTAAAGATGTTTCTGGAACATACAAAAGGAGGGCTGAAAATGAACAGTTTTTTTCAAAATTCCATAAAATATTTGGTGGCCTCGTTAGAAGTGTTTGCTGGTCACCTGACACAATCAACCCGTCGCCGATGCTAAACAGACTCTCTGAACAAGGCTTTTCTAAACTAAACCCACTGGTTACACAGAAGTCCTATTCTATGTGATTTGATCTTTTCATTTTGCACGGAGAGGATTGGGTATCAAACAAAGAAAAGTTTCAGAAGTCGTTGGCAAAGCAAATCATTTTCTTCAATACACAACAAGCCATGTAATTTATTTAATTCCAGGATTAGATAAGGAAGATCACGACCTGTCAAGATTACCTTAAAATAGCAGCCACCATGTAATATTTATATGTGCTCCCTGCTAAGCCGCGTTTATACCTGTCTAATGAGGTTTACCGATCAGGTGCTGCATGCGCAAACAGGGATCACTTATTTTTTTGACACATTCCATTTTTGCCAAACAAAGCATTTATTTCTATATTATATATATTTATATTAAACATAAACATAATATACATTTTCACAATGTATCGCCTGCTTCATGAAACTGGTTAATTCATAGAAGATAATAACTGCATGTTAAAAGTTAATTTATTCATCTGATGCAGGCCCGCTGATTTTATTGTTGCTGACGTGCAATGGGGTTACATGTAACAATGTATCTGTCATAACAGCCTTAATAAATGCCAGCGCTTATGCATAGAATGATTAGCAATGTTGAAAACAGCCCCAAAAATCATTGATTTTCAGTTTCTCGTACTTTTAGTGAATCCACGTTGAAGAGCTCATATACTGTGCGGTAACGGACTATTGGGTGCGGTAACGGACTATTGGGTGCGCTAACGGACTATTGGGTGCGGTAACGGACTATTGGGTGCGGTAACGGACTATTGGGTCCGGTCCAGACGAGGTCCTTCCAGAACCAGAGCCAGCTGACTTGCTTGGGCTGTAATTGGACGACATGTATTTAGCTACAGAAGATGAGTTGCGTTGTTTATGGGCGCTGACAGTATGTTTCAAAGCAGACTTTGCGGTTTTCGGGTTATTTCTGATGCAGTGAAAGCTCCTGCTAAGCGAGCGTGACAGGTACAGCAATTTTTTAATTGTTTGGATCAAGGTCCTCACAGCTGCACGTTTTTATTGTAAATCTTGTGATCCGGCTTCTTTGCACCACAACTCCCATAACGCTCATCCAGAAGCTGCCTATACCCGGTGCAGTAATGTTCCCATTTCCATACGGAATATTTTCTGCATTCTAATGGAATTCTAATGGAATGTACGACACTTTCTAGGACGCAAATTGGTTAATTAAACATGTAATGAAATATAAATTTGTAAGATTGGCTTGATGCAGGTGCCGCGGTATTCATCGTATTTCTCCGCACTTCACGAGCTTCATTATCCAAACTTCACAGTAATGCAAAGAAAAAGGAAGTTATAAGAAATCAACAGAGGCCGGCGATCTCGCTGCTTCGTATAATCGTCCTGACATCCAAATGCTTAACAGACAATCGCTGCTTTATGACATGTTTTATTAAATGACCTGACGTGGCCTGCATTTCTTTCTTTGTAGGAAGATGCGGTTGATACCGTTAGATGAGCCAAGCTGCTGGTAGGAGGATCAGGGTGCGCAGACCACTTTTGGCACAGAGATGGAGCCGGGTAGCTAGGACTAGATGGACAGAAGTGTGAATGGTTTTTGGCTACAGAGGCAGCATCTTTCATAAAAATATAATTAACTATCCCAAACCTGCGCGGCCCGAGCCACCTCTAATCGAGTGATCAGTGCAGTCTGCATGGACTGCGTCCGGCATACTAATTACAGGATTATTTCACACCCGCCTCCCAGCAGAGGCCAAAAATGGGATTATGGGAAATCAGTAGCCTTCCCCATGATTGGCTGGGGACATGCCCTGAAGCAGCCAATGACAGCACATCGTTGGTGAAGCGGTCTGAGAGGAATGCAGTAGAAAGCAGGGCAGTCATTTAAAAAAGAAAAAGCCAAAAAGGGGAGAGTATGTCACTCCGCACATCACCTATATAAAGGAGATCTAACTATTAAAACACTAATTGGTTGCTGAATAATGTCTGCCGGCTGTGAATTCATTTTAATTTCTCCACCAAGAAATTCCAAATTTGAAATCTTTAGTTCATTTCATGTTTCAAGGACAGAAGTCAGCTCGATACAAATGGAATCCAATTTGTCCTGCATAGAACATCCCCTCAACGACATATAACATGACACGAAGTGAGGACTTCACAATGTACACACAATGTACACACAATGTACACACAATGTACACACTCAGCTACACAATGAGGTTTTGATTCACACAACCAAGTGCTCTTTCCAGCCACCGAATTACTGCCTGAATTAGCAGGATCCAAAAGCAAGGTAGGATTTTGCCGGCCTGTCCGGGACACTCGCGGGGCAGGAGGGAGCGCTAATAGCTCTGCAGATTCGCACTAAAAACGCCCTCCTCTTTATTAAAGCAGGGGAGCCAACATATTGGGTAGAGGCTCAGCTTGAAGCCGCCGACACACACGGCAGTTTACTCCAAATGAGTTCAAATATCGGGCTGTGGGAGGGAGGCGGATGTTGAACGATCACCGTGGATGCCAACTCGCCATCCAAACGCCTAAATGGCAGTCATCCTCTGAAGCCGCCATTACTGCTGTCTTTATGACCAGCTGGAGACCCACAATCCAATCCAGAATAGCGTGAAATATCAGCGATACGGCTTCAGTGTCATTTATAAACATTTCATTGAATTATTAATACTTCGGATAGGAGCGAGCCATCGGGGAGCCATGTGGCTCTGCAGGAGGCTCTGCGGGACTTTTTCTCACGTGTGCTTCCCCAAAATCACTTGGAATGGACAGATTTAATCTTGGGAAAAATTAAACCTTTCAGCTGCAAATTCATCCACTCCCAGAAAAAGTGATACTAGAAAAGGGAATGCCCAACACTGGACGTCAGACACTTTTCAGCAAAAAGATTGCTTTGTGATAAATGCTGCATTCCACAAAACAGTTCACACTACGGATGTAATGGCCTATAAAGCAGTTCTGTGATTACAAATTTATTTTCTTTTCCAAGACTGATTTGGGGATTTTTGGGTGGTTTAGTGCTGCTTAAGATAATTTTTAAATCATAGCATTTTATGACATTTTTGTAACTGGCATCCGTTCTCTGATTTGATCTGAAGCAACGCAGACAGCTTTTAATGCCGACAAACTGTTTTGTGAATAGCCTTACAGGTATTGTCAAATTGTCATGAAGACACAATGTAACCATTAATAAAAGGGTCACACTGGATAATACACACATTACCCTGCCTGGGATCCTCTATGTCGGCAGAATTTGAAGGCACGTGATGTGTGCTGATAACCCAGGAACCAAGTCAATCCCATATCAGCAATCGCAGCTTCCTGTGCGTTGCGAATATTTTGTTGGTTAAATTCCAGTCATTCTAAAAAACGGTATTTTTACTGTAATGAACGTGCAGCGCATATAAAGTCATGTTCCGAGGTCTGCCCTTGATTGTCCGCATAAAAAAGTCATTTAAATGCGCCAATATATCTTGTGGACAGAATAAAGCGGAGATTCGGCCTCTACGGCCAACTCCGATTCACCATGCCTTGTATGAGGGTCTCAAATACTTGGGGGGGTCCCAGACACAGATGGCCAAAAGTCGGCTTTTTCTTTCCATACAAAATGTTCTTGGAATATACAGAATATACAAACACATTACTGTGATAAATCTTATGCATAGAAGAACCCAACCCTTTCTTGGTCATACCGTTATCCTTATCTGACCACTTAACTTCTTACATTCGTCATATAAAGGGACAAAACCTAGTAACAAATACAATGACCTCTTAAAAAAGTATCGGTAACAGATATGTTTGCCACATCCCTCTCATGCCCGCACATAACATTTAATCAATTCCTCTGTTCGCGGCAGTACTGGACCGGAGTCTTCGGTGTTAACCGGTTCAGACAGTGCCGCTCGCTCTCAGGGAGATAGGTAGATGGCGAGGACACAACTTCAAACGCGGGCAATTTCGGAAGCAATAAACTCCTGATCACATTAAGCTCGCAGATCAAATCTCTTGTTAAAGCCTCAGGTTAAGACATTAAACAAAATGAATATGACAGGAGACGCAGTGGCCCGTGAGCCTCGGTGATTCCACACCGCATATTCTGGGGGAAAATGGCAGTTTGCACTAATTCAAAACAAGTTTTATGGAGTTCCACACTTTGTAGCTTGTGGCATAATTTATTATAATTTGTCTTGACACCATGGACTGGGCAATATTATTATCTTCTGCTTCCAGAATCTTTCTAAACATGCTGTGGGCACCATTGGCTCATTAAGGGTTAACAAAAAACCCAAGTGGAGTGGCTCTGCATTGTAAGGGGTGGGGGGTAATTACAGTGAATTGAGGGGAGAACACGTTCTGCTTTATTAAGCCTTTATAAATGCTGGGGGCCGCTGAGTGACCACGTTCTGTCTGGAGCTTGTTCCTCCATGTCCGCCTCTCTAAAAGCACTGGCTCGGTGCTCTAATGTGACAGGAGACCAATTTCAGTCACCAAGACGGGCAGCGTGCTCTAGACTTCAGACAGAATCCGCCGCTGCCTTGTCGGGCTTTGTAAAGGCTGTTGCTAGGTAACCATCAATCGCTCCGCCATGATGTTCCACCGCCTTACTTTCTAATGCCTTTGTCCACCGTTGATTACCTTTTCCAGTCCACTGAGCCCTGCTAAAGCCAGACTCTTCCCTTACGCAGCTCTCTCTGCCAGTAACCAGTCGACTTCTCTTGGAAAAACTCCCCTTTAAGCTCATTGATAACTTGAAATGTTCAGTCGAGCTGATATACGACAGTCATTGAAAATCATCTCTGGTCTGTGGAGATACTGGGAGCGCGCACAATACGGAGCCAGTGCCAGCTCTCTGGCCTGTGTCTGGCCCGTATCTGCTGAACGCAGAGTAGACACTGGTTAAACAATGGCACAAGGATTCATAAGGAAGACACACACATACTGTGTATATATATATATATATATATATATATATATAATATTATCAGCAACAGGGTACTATGGCTTATATCCCCATGTGTGCAAAAGCTTTTATCTGTTTTGACCCATATCACTACTCCAGCTGCTCCTTTCATGTAAATGAAAGGGTTAAAGTGATGGCATCACCCGTTAAATACCATTTGCAAACCATTTTTTCACCTTTCTGACAGGTACTGGCCGTTCCCCTTCGGAGAGTTGCTTTCTTCGAATCAGAGAAAGATGTTACCGTTAGGCAGATGGTATGGAGACCGCCTGTCATCTGCTGAGAAGCTCACAGATTATGATTGATTGATAGTTTTGAGGTTGTGACCGTCCCTCCAACACAGGTGCATGCGGCCTCAGCCTGTTATCACAACTGTATTAACATTTTGATAAACCGTGAGGCTTGACGTAATTACAAGTCATCACTCGCAGTCCTGGGCACTCACGTGAAATGCAAAGCTCTTATGGGTAGGGAGGCAACGTCTGTGGCAGCCTCCCTGGTCCGGAGCGAAAGAGGTGAGGAATTCAGGTGAGAGGTTCAAGGGAGGACAAAAAAGATACAATCAAATGGCTTAAATAAATAAAAAAATTGTGAGAAGCTGTGATATAAATCTACACAAAAATATTTTATATATATATATATATATATACTGTCTATATACGTGTGTGTTGGCTGCTTGGGGATCCAAGTCCATCACTAGAGCAACAGCTTAACCAGATATCTTTATTACTATTATTTATTTTTCTTTGTTTTCCAATTATTCGCCTCATATAAAATGACCCTTTCAACACAGAAAGAGCATTTTGAAATAACTGGACAGAGGCCATGAGTAGAACGCAAGCACCCGGCGGACTGACCTGTCCAACCACCATCAGGAATAACGTTTGGGTCTCTGCAGATCAGGCTTCACACAATTAACATGTCTCTAAAGTCATTTTTACCTTACAATTTTTCTGCGGGCCTTTTGTGCCCCATCTTGACCCTATTCCACTGGAACAAACATCAAAGGTAACGCCGTCCCTGAGATGAGATATTATGTGTCATTATAAATGTATCATTTCTGTAGCACCTGGCGGAAACGCATATAGATTTTATGCAGAATGTGTGGATTCCTACAGGGGCAGAAGGTTTAAATCTTAGTTTGATCCCAGGGAAATTGTGGCTTTGATTCTCTTCCTACACATAGCGACGCCGCTTTGATCCGACACTAGACAATTTCTCTCCGTATTTATCTCTCTTCCCCAAAACGTCAACACAATTCCTCCCCTGTGAAGTGCGCTCGGCAGCGGAAGTCTTACAGTGCTCTGGGTTTTAAAGGGCTCTTACTTGATCTGTATTAAAACACTGAAAACGTGCTTTCCAGAGAAGTCATAGAGAGAGGGGTGGAAGGACAGGGGACCCGGTTACCAGAACCTTTGCTCCCACTGGGAACATGCGCAGTAATAGTATGAGTGATTGTAAACACAGGTGAGAAATAGACACATTGTATCATTTATACACATATTTTTAATCGAGTTAAGCAGAATTACCCCAATCCTTCTATAGGCAAATAACTCACAGACCAGGGCTGTGGGGGGAATAGATCCCCTGGGGTGGGCAATGCCCCTGAATACAGCTACGGGATCACAATAAAATGTTACGGATTCAGGGGCTGAATATGTCACAAACCCTTTCCGTATCGCAGAATCTGAAAAGTGAAATTTAGGAGGCTTTTCAGACTCTTCAAGTGGAGGTTTTCAGAAGACAGAAATAATATGGCTCACAGGATTCAATTCAATTTCTAATGTCTTTTATCTATAGTTTCTTCATGAGGAAAATTAGAACTTTGCAATAACTTGGGCACAGTTATTTTATCTCCTCCGCAAGCCTTTAATCTTCCATATTCCCATTTTTTTCCTCTTTCCATTTTTTGAAATCATATTTTCATCTTCCGCTGGTATTAAACCCAAAGCAGATGGGAATTACGGAAGGAGACATTTAAAATGCAGTAAACAGGTTTCAGTCGGTGGTTTCCTCTGCAGACTTTCTGTACAGTAAAAAAGTATAAACCTTACAGAATGCAGTCGCTCCCATCCCCCCAACCCATCGCGGGGTCTCATCCTGCATTGATTTAAAGAATTTGTCACAAGAGACTAAAATAGTCTACGTTTCAAGGGGATATGGGAAATTGTGTTTCAGATACAAAAATCACGTAAAAGCTGGTGTTTTTATGTTAAAATGTAGCACTGCACGTATGACAGGGTTTGTATGATCTCTGGCATTCGATATCCAACACGTGACCTCAAATAATCTCTTTAAGCCGTTGAAGGAAGGATTTTCTGTATGTTGTGTAGTGTAACCGGCAATGGTTGAGATGCCAAAAAGTTGTTAATCAAACTGTCCATGTCAAGCGTTTTGTGTAAATGAATGTTTGCGGTAATAAGGTTTGCTTGTACTTATTGTGACCGGTTAGACCGTGATTATTTTAGATCGGTCCCCCAGGAGTCGCCCTGTATATAAAGACCATGAAGTACTTGTCCTTAAGCCCCTCAACAAATCCAATCATGTGAATGTTTCCCCAAATCATGGGATCCTGTAGGTCTTTAATGTATCAGAAATGTTGCACCCCATGCACGCTACGCTGCATTACAACATGAATCCAAGCTTCAAAGAGGCTTCGGTGCATCCATGCACCTCCATCAGTCTAACTACGTTTACTAAAGCCCCGCCGACGGCTGCTGGTGGGCGACTGACGTTCTTCTCCTCAGTACAGCAGCAGTACAGTTAAGACCCCCTGTACGCTAATGTTTGGACTGCTAGCATTCCCTTAGAAGCCCCCTAGGCCAGCAGTCATGTCCCCATTCCCCATTAGTGCAGGGGGCTTGTATCTTGATTACTCAGGACAGGTTAACTAATCACAACGACCTGAAGATTATTATTATCTGTCAGAGGCGTGTGTGGCAAAAATGTGTATCTATCCATTAATAGGTTAAAAGAAAATTGCTTATAAGTAAAATGATCTGAAATCAGCTTCCAGCTTCTCCGGTCTCTGACCTCCAGTTATTTTCATGTTTACAGTAAAAATATGACCAGTTTTGGCTTTATGTGATTCTTCATATAATTATTTATAGACTGAAATGTCCGAATGCTGAAAGTAACTGGAATTTGTTTTTGAGGGTTAGGAAAAAAAACATTTTACTGACTTGCTCGCGTTCACTAATGAAATGATGTAAATTAAAATATTTTGTAAATGTTCATTTCTAACGTTATACACAGAAATTCATCAGATTATGCACAAGACATTTTAAGTCCCCTTTAAATGTATAGAATTTGCCTGATTACTCAGTTTTAAGTCATTTCTCTTAATATAATATTGCATACCCGGTACATTAATCTGCATTTAATCCAAAGGTATTTTCTGAGTAAATGTAGAAACAATGTAACTTGATTGGTGTAAATATACAGACAGATGAATATAACATAAGGGACAGATACACTGTTTTATGGTTGCTTCTCCCTGCAGAGACCATGCTGTTTTAATGGCCGCATAGCCTGTTAATTTGTGCGTGTGTGTATATATACTGTATGTATGTATATATATATACTGTATGTATGTATATATATATATATATATATATACGCGTCTCAGGCAGTATGGAGTTGGTCTCCCCTGACCTGCCTGATAGATGCTGGTACTAAGTACACCGAGCCGTGCTGTCTCTGCAGAAGGGAAGGATAATGACTCCCGTACCATCCCTTTGTGATCTCTGACAAGTCAATGGATACTGTATTTGTCAAGTGGTGAGAAAACACAAGTGCTCTAATGGAATGCGCAGCCGTGGGATGACGGAGAGGTATTGTGCGCATACAGAGATTGTTAAATTGTGGAGCCGTCTAACGTTCCTAAAGGAAAGTTATAGTAAATTGGAAGAAACCTAAACATGGTGAATTTATAGTCATTAAATTATTTGGGCAGTGATGGGGAGGACCAGGCGAGCAGCGGCTTAGGCAGTACATCACGCACCGGGATTGTGGTGTATGTAACGGTTGTGACTTTGTTACCCGGCTGTGTAAATGGAGTTGCTGTTACTGATCTTGATTGCAGACTCTGTGCTGGGAAGATGGTTTGCTGCATAGACAGAAGCCCCTGTGTTCACGGTTTTGAATTAATCCTTTCCATTGTCCTGTATCAGTTAACTTGGCTGATGACCCATTTCAGAAAATGTATGGTTTGGAGGTAACAGCTGATCCAGTTAGAAATATGGCCTCCACTGCTTTTCATGCTTCAGCCGCGCATGCCCCATGCACGCCACTTCTGTTGGAATTCAACTGCCTTCTTCATCTTGCCTCCTCACCCTTGGTGCCATGTCAGAGCTTCTTCTTGTTGCCTCGGTATGGCAGGTTGGTCTGATGGCTGCTTGCTATGAGAACATATAACTTGCTAGCATATGACGGTAACTCAGCCTCTCCGTTAGGGTCTGTAGTATTGATCAGGGAAGCTTTGGACGCTCGCGAGTCTCTGCTTGCCCAGCACGATGGTGATGTCTAAATAAAAATCACAGTGTGTAAACTCACTCGCCGGTCGCCTGTTTCTGCCTGCACGCTCCCACAGAGCTGTGAAATCAAATCGGAGAAAATAATGAACCCAAACAACAATTTGCCCTCTATGGGGTCCCCAACCTGTGTAAGGGCTTCAGTGGGAATTACATTGTTGCCCAAAAACCCACAAGCCAGCACATTAATCATTGAAAGAGACTCTGTTTGCACATTGCTGTTTCATGTATCAGTTCAACCGTCACCGTCCCCAAACCAGTAACAAAATATTTCTCTAAAATACAAACTTTGACTTATGTTAGTCCCCTAGGAGAGAGATTTTTTCTATTTATTCTAAAACTTTTAGCACAATACATGCATGTTTTCTTAATTCCAGTCCCCGTGCAGGTGTACATGTGATATATGAAACTGTCTTGATCCACAGGTTTACATGCCTGCCTGAGCTTCACGACAGATTGCAAGCTCTTTTGGCTGAGGCTCTATTCCTCTCTAACTTGTGGTGCCACAAAATGTAAAACTCTTTTCTTAAACTGACCAGAGGCAGAAATCTCCTTTTGCTCCCATATATGAGACAGCACCACGATCTGATTGTGACCTCACACTAAATCATCTCTCTGGTGTTGGGAAGACTAAGCTTCCAAGATCTCGAGAGTAAATTGGAGTCCTATCACCGCAGCTCGTTATCTTAAACAACCACATTTCTCTAACAGATAAAACAGAAAAAAGGCTGGCAGTAATTTAACTGCTAATCATGCAATTAACACACTGAGGGGAAAATGTATCAAGATCCTACTTTTTTGCTTCTTCTCTTACATCAATTTGCCCCAGTGTCAAGCGCACTGAACTCGTCATTCAGTTTCTTACGGGTGATGCTAATCTCACGGACACAGAAGTTAATGGCACTTCAGACGCAGTGAAATAAATTAACATAAAGAGAAGGTGGAAAATGCGTCCGTCGGCCACATCATCTTGGACACAATCTCAGATGATAATGCTGGATACCTTTTTTAACAATGTTCCTTTTGCTTCATTAATGTTGAAACATTGATACAAAATATCTCTCAATAAAATAGGATTAATGAACGGCCCCCCTCCCTGAATACACTAGCTGTGAGTTTCAAAGGGTAGAGGTTTTTTCTGGAAGAGGTGAAGATTTGTCCAATTTCCACCTCGAAGCGGCTTCTTGTCATGTGAAGGGTTTGGAGACTGCTATATGTGAACACATCTTGGATTGTTTAATATATGATTAGCGAGTAAGAAACCGTGTGAGGCTATAGAGTCATATGATATTATCTTTATTGTTTAATGTATAATATATATGTATATAATGTATAGTTAAATCCGTGAGCTGGCCCTGTATAATGTATAGTTAAATTAGGAAGATGCCCTGTGTAGTATAAGAAGTCCCCAGGATTGGCCATTTGTAATGTGATGAAATGTTTTAACTCACTGTGCCCTGGTGCATAAATATATGGGAGCCCACCGTGTAACAGGTAAATGCCCGGCCGGAGTCAGCATCACAGCAGCAGAGACCGTGTACATTATCTTCGGTTATGTGTTATTTGACAGAAAACCCCATCTACCGCTTTTGATTGGATTATCATTCAGTAATGTTGTGTGTAATACACAAATCAGTGTATTTATCCAATAATGCATTTTATAATTCAGCAGATTTCTGATAACACTACAGGCATCAAAACATTTCTACTAATAGTAAAAATACCTTAAGAAAGCATCGATATACAGTTTCATTTTAGCAGAGGAGGGAACCTCATTTTGTGTACAAGGTAAAAGTGCAAACGTGATACAGCTTTTGTGTATAACGCTAAGAGTTCCTGTACGTCTTTCGCCGTATCGCTCGCCCCGGCTCCGCTTGTTTACCGCTTGCAGTACCTAAGCTCACCACTAGCCGCTGCTGCACTGCAGGCTACAAATGCTGCAGCGCCACCTGGTGGAGAGTTGAGACTGCACCAATTCCAGACCGAAAGATACCCTGGGCTAAACTGGAATAAGGGTTAGCTTGGATCACACAGCGGGGGGACTAAATCTCTAAGGATAAAGACTTTGCCGGAGGAGATGATTGCAGCTATGTCCAGAATGGCAGGAACGTGACAATGTTGGGATGCATGCATGTTCTTGAAGCTTAGACAAACCACAGACTAGGATGGTACCCAATGGAAACAACATGTAGATGTGTTTAATGGTCTGCTTTCTTCCTACATATTAATCCTTTAAGAAGATTAGCCACAAGTAAGCCCTGTTGAAGCACAGATTGCAATATCAGTTAAGCCGCTGCTTGCATGCCCATCATACACAGTATAAATAAGACTGTCTGTGCCGTGGCCAGAGATGACACAGAGTATCCAGAACACACTCCTGCTGAACACAAAAAAACGGGCTTGTTCTGTGATTCCAATAGAACATTATATATAGACACTCTTTGCTGAAAAGTATTAAATACATTATTTCCTATGGAAAAATCCTATGGATTGGTGCAATCCTTAGGAACCAAAAGAGTACTTCTGCCCTTTGCTCCACCAGAATGATACTTTATTAATACCCCCCATGGTGTTTATCATGCCTGCTGCCTTAAATTCTGCAAAAAAGGTTTAGGAGCAGAGCTGTACAATATTGCTTCATTCTGCTAAAACGTCTAATAAATGCACCACAACGTGCCAGAGCTAAAGCCAATAAAGGGTTTAATATAAGGTTTTGCATCTAACGTGCACAAAAAGGTATAAATCACGCTGCACACCCAGCAGCCTTTAAGTATTTGTACCAATGTTTATAGGCCTGTTCCATTTGGCTACGATGTAGAGAGCCAGTAAAATAAAATCATTCCCTTATCTAAACACCTTTCCTCGACGCTCAATATTAGCTCCATAATTTACGGCGGCTTCAGCTGCTTTTCATACCTTGGCCGCAAATCATCAGATGCAAAAACCATAGGCAATTAGCACAGGATGTTATAATTCTTTATAAAGAAATAAAACTAAGGAACATTGTATCATGTGAGGGAAATCAACAACAGTGTTATTACGGATCATTATCCGGCGCATATTACTTTAACTAGATAATTATAGCAGAATTTTCTGATTCTCCCCATTATTTCCATCTCCAGACCCTCCCCTCTAAAGCTGATCACTCGGAAGAAAACAGGACATAAATCTATAGGTTGTCAATAAATCTACCTTCATGTACATTTTTATTTAGTGATACATATTTTGGGATAGACATCAGTTTTGACACTGGATTTTGACGTTGGTGCATAATGTTTCATTTTGTCACTGCGAGGAACACAAAATGGTCGCTTATGAAAAGAATCTGGAAAATCAGATAAAAAAATAAGACTTATACGAAAGAAGGACAGAAAATGTTTAAAAATGAAATGCCTGTTAGGGATGATCCAGTTCAAGGCATTTCCATGCACCGTATAAAGATGGGTGAGCTGCCTGGAAAGCCACCAATGGGTTGAATTGGTTCATGTGTGAAATGGACAAAGAAAACACAGGAGGGACAAGGTTACCTAGCAGAATGTTTAGAATGCACGGGATGGAATTAGAATGTATAGGATATAATGTATAACACAGAGTGTTGGATGGAATTCAAATATGAACAAAAGAAAGAGTAAAAATGTTTCACACTGTAAGACGTGTAAGAAAAGCGAGATTTACTCTCAATGGGGAAGCAAATCCTGCAGTAGCCCCTGGGCCTGCAGACATGACCGTGCCTGAGGGCCCCCAGAATACATCACAAGGTGTGGGAGCCGGAGTAGAGGTGAGAATCTGTCCTCTTTTTGTCTGCTGTGGAACCTAAGCTGCTCATTAAAACATCCCACTGGACTTTACACAGAGAGAGACACAACTGGCTTCTAACCCCTCGGCTGCTGAGATTTATGTCTTTATTTAATATGACCCAGCAGTCTGGTGCTAAAGGTATAGATTTAGAGGTGAGAATGAAGGTCATGCTTGCGGACTCAATGGTCAATGGTATAAATACTGCACTTTTATTGTTAGGGAGTTAGGAAGGGCCTTTATCCACAGAGTGATTTAAACCACATAACTAGGTCTCGCTGGATTATAACTAGAATAGTAAATACACGGGCTGCCTCCCATTACATGTGGCTGAGAGTTATTTAGTAAAATGAACCAACGTACAAGTATGAAAGATAAAGGTCAGAGGACTAGAAGAGGGGCTTAATGCACATCTTAGCCTTTTATAATTACTGAGCCCAGAGATTTAGCATTGAAGAATAGATGTGCTTGGAGTAGACGGAGCCAGGGTGTGCGGAGAGATATCGGGCAGAGGTGGTTAGGACTGGGCCGGTAACGAGCAGAGTATTAGCGAGAAGTGATATCCAGAGCTTTTGCTGCACAAATGGAGAGATGCCAGAAATGCTTATCTTGGTAAAACTCTGTTCGGCTCACATGTTGAGTGAGAACATCTGGCCCAGACTCCAAACGCGGAGCGGGCTGAGTGTCCGCTGATTTGACATACCTGACATTAAATTATTGATGACATCTGTCATCTGTGGGTATAGCGGCGGGGGGGGGGGTACCAGATTCCGGGGTATTAAATCAGGACACTTCTAGTCCAGATATGGTAATTACCCTGACTTAGTGCCAGATTGTGTTTGGATTATTTGAGGAAACATGTCACATATCACACACGTATACCAACTGCTTTATAGCTGCAAACTCATTCGTGTTCACAGTTTCTTTGCAGAAATATCTTTGTGTAAAGTTCACATTTATTGGCAATCTCGGTCAAGTGACGAAGTCGCCCATAAAGTGGGAGATCACAGCCTTGCTGTACGCAGCTCTAAGCAATGCATTGTTTTTCTGCAAGCATTTTCGAAAAGGTTAAGGTTATAAGAAAGGAAAACTAGAAATAATTCAATATGAATTATCTTATTTTCTAAAAAGGTCAGATTAGAGATTTGGGAATACATTCAGGCAGCGATGTTTAAAACCGCTCCCGGCTGTAACAATTTACTTATTAGTTGGTAAAATTTAAACTTTCTGGATCCTAGTAATATTGTTAAAAAGAAAAGTGTGGTGGAAAAAAAGCTCCTGAATCTAAAACAAGACCAGCGACTGATTGAGGTTCGAGATGGAAACATGGGCAGATTGGATCAATGTGGACTCTGGTACTTTATACCCACTATATATATTGTGTTTTATCCGTGGATATTGAGGTAATAAGATACATGATGCTGCAGAGCCATTTACAGCTCCATTCACGGCTAAGTGACACTCTGAATATGAATTATGTGCATTATCGCAATACATACCACGTACGTTCTCTAAAAGCCAGCTCCATGCAGATCCCATGGGTGGTCTAACAATGTATTGATTTACCCAATGTGAGTGGGTTATTAATAATTACCATCACCTTCTCTAAGTGAGAAATCTCGTTAACAGAGACAATATTTAGTGAGCAGAGCCATCTCTGGAAACACTATCCAGATCAGAAGAATGATCGCTGTTAATAAAGCAGACTCACTTGATTAGGGAGTGCATGAGCGCCAGCGTTAGGTGTCAACGGGGCTGAAGTATAAGGTTCTGGGTCCTATCATTCTCCTTTTGAAATGTTCAGCAAATTAAAATAAAAACAGATTTTAAGACCTAATTTTAAGATTTTAGATGTTAGTGTCTTTTTTTTGTTAACGCATCTAAAAAGACAAAAAAAAAACCTCTCTCTAAAAACATAAAAACTCCTGCAATTTGTATGGGTTTCGGCAGACTGTGTGGGTAGGACTGTTGTTCATCAAGACGCGGTGGTAATCTGTCCTCATTAAATCTAATCCATTCATCTTTATAATGTTCTCAGAGTTTGTCTCAGCATCATAAAAATGATGTATAGAATATTATTTGTAAAACACAAGCACATATTGCGAGATTTCATGGGCGCAACACATCATAGCGGGGGGGGGGTGTTACATTTTTTTAATTTTGCGAGATTGCTCCCCAGGGAGCTATTATAAGTAATATGCTTTATGATTAATTAATCTGATGCTTGTAAAATCAGACAGATGGGAAGGGGAATGTTGGGGAGGTCACAGATATAACATTCGAATGGTATATATAGAGCGAGTTCATCGTAGGTAAAAAGCCAACTGTATTTTAAAGGGGAATTATTATTTTCATTGCTTTTACTATAAGAATAAGAAAAATAAAATTACGAAAATGGCATTTGTGGACAGCATGACACGATCAGGTGCATCCTATATTTACTACAGAAATCACAGGGGCTCTACGGAGACCTAAAAGCAATTATTAGAAATGTGCCGTGCAAAGCGGGATAAAAAAAACCTTCGCTGCCCTCCAGTCCAAAAGTTATAAAAGTTGTGGTTAGTAAAATATTGTTTTGTCCCCCCCCCAACACAAATATGCGGCGTTAATGTACTTGGGGGTGAAATACAAATTGAGATCTCCAATTGTGTGCAATAACTGAATAACAAAGCAAATATATAATATGGTTGATAAATATACAGTATATGCATGCATTTGGTTTGAAAAGCTTTTGTACACGTACAGATGACACAGATCACTTCTCTGGCATGCAAAGGGTTAAACATACTTCCTCATATACAGTTCTTAATCCACAAAAAATGGGAAAAAATATCAGAAAATTGTCATAAATTTATATGTCAGAAATAATTGTAGAAAATGAGCATTTTGTAAAAGTCCTGTGTTTATTGTGGGAGTGCGATGTGAAGAGGGATTTATTAATAACCATGATTAATGTTATTAATTAATGCTGAGCCTCTTTGTTAGACTAATAATGGCAGAAACGTTCATTGCTTGAGAAAAATAACTGTTAATTACGATTACGTTGTCTCCGTCTCCTGTCATTAGAATGCAGTTTATTAGGAGATGTTCCGAGACAGGGCTGAATATAATCTCACGTCGTATGCACGACTTCAAGGGCCACATCGTGCCTCTCAGATTAGCAGTTAAATGAGCTTATCTATTATGTTCAAAATTACTAACAATATAATGAGCAAATATTCTCAATATTTACCTTAATAAATAAAGTTTGGATTTAAACCTAGAAACATTGCAAAACCAGCAGTGAGGTGTTATATATATATATTTTTTTTTTAATACAATAGAAGTTATGATTTCCCACTCCTAACATTTCGGGGCTTTAGGGCCGGACTAGCGTCTGGGATTCCCTTTACCAACCGGCCCCTACCTTCAGTCAGCCTCTGTCTAGGAAATAACACTAGCTGACAAAACAAAAAGACGGGGCTTCTGTGCGCTTTATACAGTAACAGCGACAATTTCTTTCTTCATTTTCGCTTCCATCCAGAAGTTCCATTCCGACGGAGGCCATTTGCCTGCATTCCGCGTACGAGTTTGATTTACTGAGCTCCACAACATAAATTGGGGACTGCAGCTTAATTTCCTAATAAAAAAAGACTTTAACATCGTGTCATGAGCGGCAGGATAACTACTCCTGTATTACTCCAATAAAAGGAAAATTTTGCTATGATTCAGAGATCAGTTTCTCTCTCCCATTATGAGCCCGGGAAACTTGACAGCTGCGCATGGTCTAACCTTTCCTCTAATTTCTGCTCAGTTCACTGCCTCCTATTTTTAAACCCTAACTCGGAGGAATATCATCAGGCTAATTTGCATTGCATTAAGGTAAAACATTTTAAATTTGTTCTCAGCTGAAGTAAACCTGACAGACTTTATGAAGCTATTATACCCGCAGGTACTTCCCGCACTTAATATACATTCTACTCCAAGTGTCTTAATTATATTATTATATGCGCTTTTGAAGCAGAGTCCGGGGCACAGGGATACCAGAAAGTCTAGGATAATGCCGTTAAACATGCGCAGACAGCTCGTAAACACCTCCAAGCCTGTGACAGCTGACAACTCTTCCTAACATTTAGTCTGGGACCCGGTAACTGGTACAGTGGGGTCTATTTACTAAAGTGTGAGTGTTTGCAAAACTCCAACTCACAAATTCACTAGAGCCAACTCACATTAGTCCTTAAAAAAAACCGCACACACTCGCTTTCTCTCTCCTGTAACAGGCAAAAGGGAGCAGACACTCGGATACCCTCACAAAGACCTTGCAGATTAGTTAATATCATGCGAGAGCATGCAACTGGAGTCAAGACTTGTCAATTAAGTTAACCCTTAACTTTTCTGACCACTCAACTTCCTAGTGATTAGACCCAAATATGTTACGTATTAACCAGCCTGCACAGTGTCGGAATACTTTTCAGTGTGATTGGTTATTTTTACAATTTCCATCTCTAGGGCTTGAAAAATAAAATTTTCTCCAGAAAGCATCTCTTTCCAGCTGCTAATTTTAGACATTTTTAGTTTATTATTGATGCAGGAAAATATCTGGTTACTTATATGCCGTGCATGCGCCCGGCACACAAAGCTCCAGGCTCTGAAATGTATCACTTTAATGTAACACGTTACGTAGTAATCTCGAAAAAGAAATTATTTTAGTCCCTACAACAATACCTACCAAGGGTTAACGTGCAGGCAACACTGTCAGCCCAATGCAGCCACATTTTCTACACTGAATATGAGGTGGCAGTGAAAGCGTTTTCTATCCAGTATGCTTTGTGTTCATCAATGAGATGACCTGTGAGTTAAATCATCTGATATTTTACGCCTGACACAGAGATAAACATGGCTTAATCTCAGAGGATTTATTTCAAACAAAGCAAAATGGAACAATTTAAAGGAGTCCGGGCCATTTAACCCAGAAATATTGTAAACAATTGTACTTCTTTAGCCTTATCTCCTGTACTCTCTACAACCCATCAATATAGAACAGCCGGTCCATACAGTACCTGAGAGCTCAGTATCGGCCCTATAGAGAACCCAGTGCATTCACCATATGGGATCTGAAAAGTAAAAGGTTCACACATTACATCTACCTCGTTGTATCATCTGGGAAGGTACTTAGATTCTCCTTGTAAGACTAGCTTTATTCACGGCATACAGCAATCCTAAACGTCTAGTCACCGCACCAGCTTTATCTTCACTCCATTAAGACGTCTTAATAGCATGAAACACTTCACTGCAGGTCATACTCGCCATAATTAAAAAGCTTTTCCTAATTCCTCCAAAGTTAATCAACACGTGACCCTTTCTGCCTTTGGACTACAACTCCCAGTATCTCCTGAAAGACTCAACGTTGTTAAATGTCACTGGGGATTGCAGTGCTTCATTTCACATTATCCAGGTACCAGGTGTATCTGTCAGCACCTGCTATTAATAGAGGGAAGGCTGATTTCCCGGCGCTCGCGATACATTTCAGACACACTAGGTCGGGTATTAAGATTATAAGATATCAGATAAAACTCTGAAAGAACTTTATAAGGAAGTATCCGCTCTTTTCTCAGATTAATTGCCAAATTGATGTTCCGGCTCTTTCTCTCTCTCTCACTCCCGCCCTCATAAATAAAATATAAATATCCCCAATAATAATGCAATCAGCGCTAGGATTGTGTCACCCATTGCAAGGATAGTTAAATGTTTCAATATCAAGGAAGAGCTTTAAAAAGCTTTATCAGTGGAGCATGTCTCACATCAGCTTAATCTCCTGAGATATTGCTGAGCAGCGAGGAGGACAGCCGGTGATTAATATCTCTCCTCTTCAAAGCAGGTTCATACAATACATTGAATATTATAACAATTCAATGCAAGGGCATCTCTTTAACTCTCTCCCTGCCTAAACAGGACCTGGTTGATCACTCTTCTTGTTAATGGGTTAAGATTCACTGTGCTTAACAACTGTGATAACAACTAAATTAACAAACTTCTCATATTGTATAACTAATGATACATTGTATAATTTGTGCTTAATAATGCACGACTTCATTAGAACTTTAAGGAATAATAGAGGCACTTTGATCACTCAATAAATGTTGGAAATCCAACCTTAGCCATAAGAACTCAAAAGTTTAACCACAAACGGTAAAATAAAAAACAACAAAAAACAATTAAACCACAAATTAACCTAATTGCTACTACTGTTTTTTAGGAGAAATCCAAAGCCAGCATAACCTGGACCACCACAGTCCTTAGTCATCCTTTGTGATGCTCTTCCTCCCTTACCACAGTTTTGATTGTAAGCTCATATGGCCAGGCCCCATGCAGTCAATTATATTGGCTTGTATCTGTATTATGCAATGCACATGCACTCTTCCCCTACTTGCCATCATGTGTTAAATGTTAGCACTGTATAAATAAATATGGCTGTTTGTGTAATGCAACTACAATTTGTAATATAATTCCAGAGGACATAACATAACCCTTCAACAAATTCAATTAATTTAATTGTCACAACAAATTTGTGCTTTTCACACGCACTGGAGGTAATCCTGAAAGCGCGTAAAGCTCTATTCTACGGAGTGATAGAACACAAGCATTGCAGGGCACTGAGAGGAACGGAGGAGAACTTAGAACATCAGCGGAGGAAGGATTTCTAAAAGGTGAAGCGTTTGGGGCAGGAAAGGAAGGAACCGCCTAAGAAACAAGCAAGTAACACTTTCCCTAATAAACGCTGTGCAAAAAGGTTAAACCTTAGTTCCTGTATATTAAAGGCCTTGTAGGTAAGGCATTGGTGGAAAGCAGTCATTCCATAAATACCAAATGGTCTAAGTAAGATAAGAGACCAGTAGGGGAGGCCATTTTGGTCTTTGTAGATAAAGTGTCTTGATAACTGTCATACCAGTACAAACACTGGACCAGCCTGAAGACATCTAAATCCACTATAACTGAATGGAAGAATGATTTAAAGACACTTCGGTATAGGCACTTGAAGCGTAAAATGGGCAGTTTGGTTGTTTTTAATCAATATCCCCTAATTATTTCTGGAAGACACACGTTATTGACTGATTTTGGTCAAATGGAGTACTTTGCACATTGCGAAATCCAATAAAAGGCCATAATGTGCAGTCATTGCAAGTAACGTATGGTCTGAGTTGCCCCTGTAAATTAAGGTGCCGTCGTTCCAATAAACGCCTTCGAGGTTCTGGTTGAATTGTAAGCTGTGTTTTTGTAGCACAGTGTATACCGTAAGCGTGGACTAATTACCAGTCAACCTCTTCATCAGTGGCAATAAGAAGGGGTGATTTGCGTTTATAATGGGAAGTGGTAATTCTCTGCCTGCGAGGTCAACAGAGACCAGCAGAGATCAAAAGAGTAAAAGAGACATCAAGGAAATCGTTTCCTTAAAGGATTTGGGGTTTCTGATCTGTCAATCAAAGACTATAAATCCAAAACACATCAATACTTTGTAATGCGTCCTGAACACAATTCCAGTAAAACCCAATTGGGAAACTGATGGAAAACCTATAAATCAGTGTGGGCTTCACCCATCTACGTGCTTAGTGCATTCAATCAGTAATGTTAACTGGAAATTAAAGCTAAGATATGCATTGTCTGTACAGGTTGTTGAAAACTCCCCAAAATAATATGTAAGTTTCCATTGCTTTCAAAAACAATATTTTAATTAAGCGGGAAGATAGATTTTTTATCAAATGCAAGAAAAAATGAATGTGGTTTTCGCAGTTATCCTGAGAGGCTTCATTTCCAAATTACAAATACATCCTGACACTTTATTTAACCTTTAGCGCTAATAGTGCACGGGCAAAACTACAGAGCTGTTCACCCTAGCTGACTGCAAGCTCTTTGGAACACACTGTTAAAAGGAAGTTGATTGGAATTTTGTTTTGGTTCCTCTGCCCCAAACATCTCATTTAGGATCAACTAATACACTGTCCTTTCCTTTACTTCTCCTCCTTTTCATCAATCTCTGTGGCAAACCACAGCTTTGGGGCGCTGTGGTCAAATTGCACCATTGGAAACTGCCAAGCATTGCACTTGCTGATCTGTAGATTACTGTAATTTACTGGTGGGTGATAATTATTTATCATTAAATTAATATAAACAAAAAGAGATTCCTTGCAAATCCATGTCCAGGGTGCAAGTGGTTAAGTGACGGTTTCCTTTGTCTGCCCAAAGTCACGCAGCTCATTTTACTGGGATGCATTCCAGCCAAGGTAACATCCTTGAAATTAAGCGCTGTCTACCCCAGCACAATGCGAAGGCGCGCAAGAGTAATGGTCTAATAGTGCTGAGCTGTGATTATTCTGAGCTCATTTGAGGTCGGCCGGGGAGGGGGTCCCCCTACTTAACACGTTGCTACAAGGCAGAGTAAAGATAGAAACAGAGACATAGATAGCCCTGAACACATGTAACCTGCAGGAATAAACAGAATCAGCTCTTTCCACCATCCTTAAAATTACAGCTTTGACTACCTGGGGAATGGATTCCATTATTAAATGGGAAAGGAGGTTTTGCAAGAAATATATATTTAAGATTCACCCAATATAAGGAATTATTGGGAAGTTAATCAGAGCTGTTTTCTGGCACAATGATGCAGCATTTACGAGATGTAATCCCAAAAAATGTGTTTGATGTTTTTTTTGTTTAAGCACAATAATGTTAATCATTTATAGTCATGTTAAACTCCCCAGGTGTTAAACACGTAACATGGCATTAAAATATACACCTGCTCAATGGCTACATCCTAAAAAGCATCGCCTGTGTCTGTGCAGACGTGGAGGGCATGATGCCTTTTGCTTCTTTCCACCTGGCTGTCCTACACATGGTGGCCAGCAATGGCTGGACTGTGCAAAAATAGCCAGGGATACATTTATAATTTTAAACTGGGGGGGGGCACAAGTTGGCACTGAGTGTAATGTGCTGTACCAGTCTGCCGTGAAGCCAGGGCCGGTGCGAATGAAGTCTACGGCACATTGAGATGCAACTAGCCGGCCAGGCAGCCAACCGCCATTAGCAGAGAGTCCATCTGGCAGCCTTTCTGGTGATGAAGCTGCCATCCAGAGGTGAAAATGTGCGAATGCGCTCACCACTGAAATCTGTCTGCATTTTGTGTGATGACAGAAAGATACTCAGCATTTATTATAATCCTGAATGGTGTCGACGTGTTCATTTAAACAGCTAAACCAAAAACTTGTCAAGTTCTTAAATTCAGTTTATATCTACAGATTTACTTAGAACACCCCCCACGTGGGGCAATTCCTGCCCTGCGCAGAGGCACGTGTTCAGATTTTTGCCCACGTTGGAACATTCTGCTCTCACAATAATGTGGCCTTCAATGTTTGTTCATTTTAATGTTATTTTGTTACTACTTGGCAAAAACATATTTGCTTGCCAGGCACAGAGTGTCTGCAAGATCTGGCACAAAAAACATTAATCAGAACATAATTTGAGAAAGTAACATGGGGTTCCCACCACTTACAAGAAGACAGATTTGTTCTCTATAAGAGCAATTTCATATGACCTGATTCTAAACAGGAACATTTTAACCGAAAATTAGATCACGGTGAACATAACCTGCTCGTACTGTAAAAGCTGCTTATCCTTACAGCTCTCGATGCCTGTTACATATTGCAGACATTTCTTGAAAAAAAAGAATAGAAGAAATTTTCATATAAAAATTTGAGCTGCGAATCAATTACCAGGATTATAATCATCTGTGTAATGCGACTATTGAAGACTCTCCCTAGTGGTCAAACATCAAATTTCAAGATAAGCATCTTGTGAGCTCATTAATGGAACAACATGCAGAATTATTAGGAGCTGCTGGATTCCCATCGTCATGTTATGCCTTTAAACACTGGCCCCATTGGGTCTAAAACATGGCTATTCCATGCTGGGTCTCAAGTCATGTACATTAGAAGCACATATATACCCTGTGCTGAAAGCTAATAACACAATATAGAAACAGCATATAGTGGCAGTTCATGGCCCCCAATGATCCACGAGGCCCCAGCCAAGAGAAACCTGTATAAATGTGAAAACCACATTACCACATTGTGTTTTTTAAAGAAAAGAAGAAAAAAGAAACAAGCCACTGGCATCTCCCTAAAATTTGCCATTTTTAATTCAGTACCAAGGAAAGGTTGTGAGAGCTGGTGCGGTGTCTGGATGCTTCCAATGATAGTCTGTGTATGAAGAGCTTGTGAAGGATTTTAGGGGTTCCCGTATTCTTTCCTTTTCAGTCATTGACAGGGGTCTTTTGCCTGCTTCCCATTTCAGATTCCGAGTACCATAAGCAGAGTCTATTGCCCCCTTCCATACTCAGATCCCCTCCCGTCTGGCTTATTGTAATTTTGGGATCTGGGGACAATAATTGATGATTGGAGAGAGCTCTGGTATCGTTTATAGATATACCAGCCACCAAGAAATCTCAGCATTGCTCGTCCAGTCAGTATATTTGTAACATCTTACACTATACTGGAAACAAATCTCTCATCATGCTAACACTTTACATAAACGTATCAATATAACACAGCCTTGTGTGTCGCCTTTTCTGTGTGTTATATAATTATTATTGTTCTCGTCGCACTCTCATACTTTACATGAGGAACTCGCGGATGCTGTGTAGTAGCGGTTTACTTTGTAACCATTTGGTTTGGTAACAGTAATTGTCTCGAGTAGCAATGCCGCTGATCAGTTAGCATTGTGTATTTGTGTATTTAAGGTTAATTGGTTTTAAAGCTATTTAACTCGATCCGTATGCAGGCTCTGCTACCACAGTGTATTGCAGCTCCTCGCTCTGTGCTGTTCCACACTGTTTAGGTAACGGCTCCCCATGATATGCAACAAAGCTGGCAATCTATGAGGATTCTACTAGAAATATTGGAATTATTCACGTGTCATAAACACGCTTGAATTTGTTGTCTAATCGTACATTCTCTCTGGTAATTGTTAGACCCGATATATAGAGTATTTATTTCAGAATTCATGTTTTGCTGACAACAATATGATATTACTTTATAATCTGGACACAATTTCATTCTGGGAACAACTATTACATGGTACAGCGAGCAGAATGCATGCGGCTTATTTGATCCAAAGTGATATTTGTCTAATATTTTTGATGTGCGCCAGTATAATAAATGAGGGTATTTTTAACCAAGTTTATTAACATTTATCTGGTGATACACATCGTGTTTGTGAAGCAGAGGGATAGGGGCTCATTCTCATTCGGAATTGAAACTGAAATGCTAAGAACTTTGTGACCTACAATACACATACATTGTAAAACACTTCGGGATATACCATCTGTGTTGGATTAGTGAAAACAGTGAAAACGTTATGGTTTTGGCAAACTATTGGATAAAATCACCTGCACCTAGAATGCTTGTGTACCCTACGTCCGATCTAGAAGGGCATGTGACCTGGAGCTGCCACTAAGGGTAGGTTCTGGGGTCTGGGTGACGGGTCTTGCCTCAGAACACAGTATACTAACCTGTGAAGGTGAAGCAGAGAGGACGGGACTTCCAATATTAGATCTCCAGGTCCCCATTTTATAAAGTCTGCCATCAGAAACATTGCGTGTTTTCAGTGACTAATTGGCTTTGCCTGAAGTCCCAGGACTCTCATTGCTACTCGACACAAAATTCTACTAGAGCTAAAATATACTTATTAATGGTGTCACCTTGAACCTTCCTCGCTGTATACCCGCCACATATATACTGAAGAATGTGCTATGAAGTCAGACGGATCATTATTATTCTAACCCCAGACTGGCCTAGTTTCATGTTTGATCCCCAGTGTAAAGTTCGGCACTGAATATTTAGTTTAATCTGTTCTATTCCCATGAGAATTGAGAATATTTCTGCTCATTTAGCATTTTAGACACTGACCGACAAACACAATAAAACCCCATAAAATGATTAAAAATGGATAGACATATTTTAATGCAAATTAAACTCTAAAGTGCTGCCAGGGGCTCCTTTGTGTTGCCAGGACAGTAAGTCATGTTGTATCTAAATCCCCTCTCACTGTATCTGAATGGACAAGATTATTCCAAAATCCACAGTTAGCCTCGGAAGTCCCACATTTGGTAGGGAAAGCGTCCGTCTTGCAGCTTTTCACAGCAGTTTATGCTATATGGCTTTGCCATGCGTTTAATAGCCTGACACTTATAGAAGTCATGTCCTAATCCAGAGACTATTATTGTCCTTAATGGCGAGTCATAAAAATCACAGATAAGGTATTTCACCCGTGACTTACGGGCATTATCTGTGCTTTAATGGAGTCCGTCTAAAATATTACATTATGGATTTCCCGCCAAAACCCTGTAACCCGGTCTGTAACTGTCATCACTTTAGTAATTCATTCCCCTGTAAAAGCCTCACGTAGATTGCTGTGCAAGTCACCATTTATAAGGCGCTATTTAACACTATTAGCACCAAAGTGCCAAAAGGGGCGAGCAGTGGTTTGCAATGGCCCATTAAGCGCCGCTGAACTTTCCTGCAGGGGCAAAACTCCAAGATGGTGGAAAGTCCTGCCCTGGTCTGTGGATTCCCAAGTCAGAGGCTCGGTCATTATCATTTCTGAAACGCAAGTCAAAATAAACATTTTAATTAGCAGCGGCACTGAAAAGGAAAAAAAAAATGTGAGCTTTAATAGACATCGAGGAGAATTTCTGCTCATTAAAACATCAATAACCGAGACAACAGGTTTGAGGGTGAGGCAGGAGCCCATCAATGTAACAGACCCATTTAGTTTGTTCAGAGCTAAGATGTCTTTTTCTTTTGTCGTCAAAATGCATGTTTTGCAAATGACTCGATTAACATTTAAAAGGCCGTCCGTCGTTCCCGCTCGGGGCCATCCGAGAGCAGAGAATAAAAGCAAAGAGTAGTTTCCCATCCCGCTGCCCCCCCCCATTGCATGGCCTGCTATATCCATCATTTCACAGAAATTGATCGTTGTCGGAAAATGAGACGTGAATGTGAAAGGTTCATATAAAGCCTGTATTCTTTATTTAATTTGATTTTTATTTTCATTTAAAGAGGATTATTATCTGCACTATAGCACAGAAGCCGCTTATGGGATGCTAAGTAAAGCTTTGACATATAGCAATGTATGGGCACAAAACGCCATCATATCATTACACAAGATTACAGGGGCCATCCTTGCACACATAGAGCTGGAATTATATTCCAGACACGTTCCAAATGCCCATCTTCTGAAATAATGACAATAATGCTTTGTAGGAGGGCGCAGACCAAATAGGCCTGAGGTGGACTGAATCCAAACACAAGAACAACAGTAGACAGGACTTTCACCAAGCCCCTCCACAACTTTGTTAACCTCTAAATGGTTACAGTGTGAATTGCCACCTGTTTGGCTTCATTTTAATGCTGAGCAACATGGTATAAACCAGTGTTTCATTGCTTGCTTTCCAACTGATACAATGTATACTTATACGTATACAAAGTATTTCTGGAAAGGGCCATCACTATGTGCGTCGGCAAACACGTGCATTGTAATAATTGCACAATGTGTCTCTGGGGAATTTGCAAACTCCAGCTTTGGAATTGAAGTCCCACCGGCCGAGCCTGCGCGCTTCTGGGGACTTTCACTTACATGAGGTCAAAACAAACCCAAAAACAGTCGGTAAAAATACATCTGCAGAGGATTTCAGATTGCAAATTGTTCTTTATGTCCCTGCTAGACTTAAAGGGGAAATAAAGAAAAAGTTAAATAATAGAGATCGCAGTCCTCCCCCTTTTATCATTTATTGTCCATGCATTGGAAATTCAGAATATATTGATCGCTTCTCCTGCACAGTCACTTGATCCACATCCAAGAGTTAAATTTCTTCCAAAAGCTGACCCCAAATTGGAATCCAAGCTCTGTGAGGACAGAAGTAAATAGTTTTGGGGAAAGCAGTCAATGTTTTGTTTTGCTTTTTTTAAATTATGATACGGTTAAGCAGTCATTTACAAAAGATGATGATTGACTATTGGCGCTATCGCTAAGAGTGGCCGCCGTGTGGAGAGCGAACTGCTCAGGACTTCTCTCTGCTGGGGCCGTGATATGTTAAATTATTCTAAGAAACGGCTGCTTTCATAATCCGTCCTCAGTAACTGTGACAAAAAGAACACGCCGTATAATCCTTGATGGTATCAGGCGCAGCACATTGTAAATACCTGTTCTTACGGCAGGGTGTATTTTGAAGTAATACATGCTATAAGTCCATAAGCCTTACACAGCGTCTGCCTAGGACAATAGGGTGACGGCGATATACCGCCAGGTCTTTGTGAGATTTCAGGGACCCGCTGGCTTCTCCGAGCCACGGTGCAGATTGACGCTTGTGCCCTTTTATCTTTGCTGAGTTGTAATATACTGTCTGTGGCTCACATAATGTGGCTTTATTTACCAGTTCAGACAGCTACCATCACGTCTTTTCATAACAGTGATTTAGCCCCTGCCTTTGGTAACTTGGGACCCTTGGTGTCGTTAGGTCGGGTTGAGATTGAGGTGACGCTCTGCAGGTTCTTCTACCGGCAGTAGAGCAGAAGAGACATCTGTGCAGTGGAAAGATAAAAGATTAACCCTGCAAGGTGACGGGACGGGAGTCCAGGGACCTGTCAGTTTAACTCGAGCTCTACAATAAAAGCATGTAGAGAGGAGGCCGTGTTCCAATAAAACAGAGACTGGAGGACAGGAACAAACTGGGAGCAACTAAAAATCAGGACTCCAGAGCTGCAAGGAAGTGATGGAGCCATGTGGGGACATGGAGAAGAGACAAGGTGGCAAATTAAAGATTTATTTAGAGGAGGTATTTATAAAGATTGCATCTAGTGCAAAATTTGAAAATCACCATGGCAACCAACAATGGTTCAAATAGCAGAAACTTTCCATTTGTTGTTGTGATGATAGAACCCTTTTTCAAACTTTGGATAATTTTTAATACATAACCGTCACATATGTCCAATAATACACATAACAGATGTTCCATTACCTATCAATAGGGAGTCATAGAAAACCCATCGATACAACATGGCTTCTGTAAAACCGCTGTGCAGGGATTTCCCTAGCGGGCATCCATGGGCTACCTAACTATAACTCCCTGCACTCCCAGCCAAGAGAATGACATAGCTTATGGGATCTGGATTTATTTTTACTCTTTTGACAGCTAAAGAATTGCAATGCTTTTGTGTGGGAAGTGATCGCCGATAATACATATTTTTTCAGGCCTAAGAGATGTAAGAGATGCTGTAACTGGAGGGGGCAGCATCTTCCCGGCCCTCGGAGTTTGTTTAGAGCCGTACATGCATCATATTCGTTTGGCCACTCAGTTACCCCTTTGTTGGGCTGAGTTCGCACATCAGCTGTTGTGAGAAAGCTGCGATCAGATAATGGGGTAACGGGCCCTACAGGTTCAGCTCTGTATCCTTCACCTTTGGTGAATATTTGAATGAGATGCGTGCGTTTGTTTTGTTTGATTAATTTGGATTTACGACTTGTTTAACGAATGCAGCAGGTACAATGAAATGTATCAGAAAGTCAATAACTCGCATTAAAGGGGATAAGGGCTGTGAATGGCTGACTGCGCAAACAATTGATTTCAAGGATTTTCCGTCCATTGACCAAAGTCACCGTACAATACGAGCAGGACAAGACAAGAGACGAGTCAAATAACAGGCCTCAGACAAACTCAGATGCCATTACATCTAAAAAAGGGCCCTCTGAGGCCCTATGTTAATCTATAGAGATTACATGTTGGATAAATAGTATATAAATAAAGTAAACATATTGAGGACTATGTGTTATGATGTTATTCCGAAATACACAGATAGATCTTTACAGAAACCCCCATTACGTGCATTGCACACAATATATTGGGGTATTTGGGGGGGGGATCCTGTATCTAAGAGGTTTGATCTCCTAAATGCCCCCTCCAGATAGGCAACTCACAGAGAAAATATTTAATGCCCAAATGATCGCTGCAAGCTTAGTATCTGCTCAGGTGCCGGACTATTCATTTCGCCCTTGATTTGCAATAAACATGCGATGGCAAATGGATGGCCTCAAACAGCACTTTATTAACAATCTGACAACTGCGTTCCTTCACATTGTGTAGCTGCACTAAAAGCAATGATATTCGCACAGCTTTTATTTATAAGCTTAAACCTAGTTACAAATAATGCTTTGCTTGATAAATGTTAGCTTTACCCAGTCCATGGAGGGGGTGCTTTTGTTCCTCTAATTTCGGTTAGAAATACATTTATTATCACACCAAACAGACCCGAAATGGTTTTAGAACACAAGTCTTTTATGCACAAAAGACTCATATTTTAATAAAAAACGTAGGTGTAGGTTTTGAAAGTTGATGTATTTCAAAACATTCACACTTCAGCTTAACTAAGTAACATAGAAAGGACTCGTATTCCAGTCCAGTTTAAATGCTGCATTCCGCTCTAATCATTCGCAAATACTTAGCAGAAGGTGTTTATCTTTTGAGACGTCTTTTGGGATCCAATCATTAAGCAGAGGTTCTGACCGTATTGCGTCACATGATATAATACAGAACACTTTTC
Organism: Spea bombifrons; assembly: GCF_027358695.1. Classification (NCBI taxonomy): domain Eukaryota; kingdom Metazoa; phylum Chordata; class Amphibia; order Anura; family Pelobatidae; genus Spea; species Spea bombifrons. The sequence continues at coordinate 1,008,732 of NC_071098.1, read as the reverse complement.
TGGAACAGTTTCAAAAACTCACTTCATTTTTAAAGGATGTTTAATCATTTCTGATCACCCGTCACTGTGGCTGCTAAAAGCCTCTTGAAAATCGTCCTTTTAGGTGCCGTGCATGGTGATCCCTTGGAAAAACGTTTTTTCCACTTCAGCATTACCCAAAATGCTGTATGCAGTAATATAACCCCCAAGCCTGTATATAGTAATAACCCCAAGAACTGTACACAGTAATCACCCCCAGCCCTGTATACAGTAAGCACCCCAGCACTGTATACTGTAATATACCTCCCAGAGCTGTATACAATAATATAACCCCCAGTGCTGTATACAATAACCCCCAGCGCTGTATACAGTAATATAACCCCCAGCACTGTATACAGTAATATACCCCCCAGAACTGTATACAGTGATATAACCCCCCAGCACTGTATACAGTAAGCACCCCAGCACTGTATACTGTAATATACCTCCCAGAGCTGTATACAATAATATAACCCCCAGTGCTGTATACAATAACCCCCAGCGCTGTATACAGTAATATAACCCCCAGCACTGTATACAGTAATATACCCCCCAGAACTGTATACAGTGATGTTGGTCACCATTGACAAAAATCTACTTTTCAGTCAAAAAAACCCAAACCTCCATAGACTTTCATTAATCAGAGTTTCAGACTGGGTGATTAACACTGAGTCATTCTATTGTTTCCCACAGGCAGTATGATCAGTAGTCAGAGTCCAGTAGATTGGGGCTCAGAAAACATTATATTATGGGGCTAAAACTACAACTGGTTTAAAAAAGAAAACAGCGCAATATTTTTGAAAACTAATTTTAATGCAATACTACACTTTGCTTGGTTCTCTCTGTCATCTAGGAACTTCAGCTCTCCTTTGTCACCTGTTCTGAGGGATACAATGTGTATCCCAAAAATTGAAAAGTAACTATGAAAAGGTAATTGTACATAAACTGAATACCCCCACCTCTACCCTTCTGTGTTAAACATTGTAAATTGTTGAATTTCAGTTTTGATAGAAGAAAGTTAAAACTTTTTTGTAAACCAGATGAAGCATAATGCGACATTTTGATAAATGACGCCAAGTCCCCGAAAAAAACAGTATGTAATATTATATTTGGTGAAAGAACACAATTAAAATAACAATACATCTTAATATATTTAACTGAATTCAATTAGATCTAATTGGATTGTAGGGAAACACAATATCGGAATATTTGAATATAATTAGCAATTACAAATGTGAATGTAAACATACCTCGTGAACCGGAGTGCCATATTTTCCACGAATTAAAATCCATAAAAACAAATTAAATACAATATTCTGTTATTCATGGGTGATCACAAGTGATTTGGAAAGATTTCCAACTTAATTGTATATTAATGAGGAGAGGAATGCTCCCACATGGCAGATAAGCGAAGACTTCCAGCTCTGGCTGAGGGTTATGTATAAATAGTAAAAATTATCAAGAAAGTGGATGGATATCTGGTTATTTACTTTAATAATTGTCATTATTTAACTTATGAAAGTGTGTAGAAATTAAGTAATTGCATCTTACTGCATCCCTAGGCTGACGATTACAGACTAATGACCCCGTGTATAGAAAGCACACGTCTATAGATCGTTTGGTGGTCTGTGAGGTTCAGTTCAAGTTGCGCTCGCTGGTAACTTTTTACCGGTCTGATATAAATTCCACACGCTCCACTGGCATGTGAAAAACACAATCCATTCAATCTATAAAGGGCATTAGGGCATCTTCTTTTTCCTGCTACTGATTCCTCTTCATATACACCCAGCATCCTACTGGCTTTTCCAGCTGCTTCACTGCTCCATCACCTACAAACCATTTGATCTCACAAAGCCTGTGACCTTCATAAAAGGATAAAAAAGATTATTTCATATGACATTGTATGGTATATATGACAAGAATATATATTTATACATATGTATATTCCTGCCTGTAAAATGCTATGGAATCTGCTGGGGCTCTATCCATGTAATGTTCAGAATATAATTTAGTGACGTATCACAATAAAAAGGTCACCTTCTGATAATCGGAGCTGTCTTTGAAATGTGTGCCCGGCCCTCTCTCCTGTTTCTTCCTGCACACGAGTCACTGGGAGACCCCCAAATGAAAGGTGACCACGTCCTGTGTTGGGAAGGAATGGGGCATAAGCCGGGGGCACATGATTCTGTGGAGAGTCTGGAGAATGCTGTTCTGTTGTATTGATCTTTAAGACTCTAGTGCAGGATGACTTCACTGCAGACACAGTATAATAACAATCAATAATGTGAGAGGGGACAGGGCCTACTCCGTGGGTATAATCAATATCTCGCGCTATCGGCCTTCTTGCCACAGAGCATGAATCGCCTGACAGCCAGGCACAGACACAAACCGTTCCACCAGCTCACTGCTTAGTAAACCTGGCCCCTGAATGTCCATCCGAGTGAATCGATAGACGGCATTTTCAAGCACCTGAGAACACCATCCAGCCAAACACTGCTTACTCATAACAATGAGGCAGGTAGACTGCTCACAAAGGCTGCGAATATCAAAAATGCGTTGAATCCTGACGTAAGCTGGTAATGTTAGGGGTGCTCGGTGAAGTGTGACAGGAATTTACACCTGAGCTCAGATGGCTGGCAGTCACAGGGTTAAAATGCAGACAGTCCCGGGGCTCAGCTGTCTGTGGATGTGGTGGTACAGAATAAAGACAGATGTTTTCATACTTGAAGAAAATTGATTGCATTCGATTGGCATTCGTCTATTATTTTGGAATGCAGAATGTAGAGAGGTTCTGCAGGTCACAGGCTCTACAAAGAATTTTTTTTCCTCCCCGGCAGTTGGGGAGCGCATGTCAGCTTTGATTTATGGCGTGCGGCTGTGGGCTTGTTAGCGGTGTGTTTGTCAGTCTCCCGGTGATGTGTGCATTGCAGTTTTTTTGGTGATTACAATGCTCTCCTGTAGGCAACTATAGATCTCACCTATAGAACCCCAGTACCCACCAGTAACAATACAAATTATTCATGCAGTTAAAGTTACATAATGCAAACAACCCGTCATCCTCTGGTGCTACCGGCAAGCCTGCCGTATAATTTTATTCCTGGCTGTCATGGAACTGGATTCCTTTATACTTATTTTAATGGAATAAAGTGACTGGGTGCTGTGAGCTCACAACGCGTAGGAGAGCTCTGTAAACACTGCGCCTTATTGTTAAAAAAGGGGTTAAAGGTAATCGAAGGACAGAACACTTGTCTTTCCCTTTCCTTCTGCAAATACAAAGCTTGTATCTACATATATATATATAATTTGAAGAACCGTTTGAGGGGTTAGTGCCCGGGGTATGTATCGTATTCAGTGCTCAGATTAAGGGACATCAGAACCATTATCAACCCAGACCTCTAAACGTTACTTCATCCCTGCTGCCCTAGACCTAACCCAGTGTAGCCCCACTAACTGCCCCCTGTCCCACCGTCCTTACTGGCTTTTACATGAACTGACCCCTGGGCGGTGCTTTGGGGAGCTTCTTGCCACCTGCCCTGACATTGAGCTTTGCTGGCTGCAGGTCTCATGCCAATTGCGAGGGGCCACGTGACCTTCTTGAGGTTAATATCCCATGTGACCTGACTGAATCAGTTTAACACCATCTACCCCTTTCTTTTACTTGGCGGAGATTTTTGTGCCCCAGAAAATCACCATTTTTACCTAGATACGGATATCACCGTATGTTTCTATAGTAACTAAATTACTCCGTTTCATCCAGCCATAACCCCGAATATATCACTGCAGCTATAAATACACAGTATTAATAAGGAATTGTTGCTCTTTTAACCCCCTGATTGCCCAAGGGATGCACTATGGCCTGCACAGGGTTATCCTTTTACAGCAAGTAACAGTGAAACGGACAGGGTCACATGACATCAAACACAGAGTATGATACAAAGTAGACCAAGATACAATCATTTAATGAGGCCAACAGTGGATGAAAATCCCCAAACTCTGGGGGTATAAAAATGAACCGGTGACTCCATCTGATACTATAATCCACATTTTCAGGTTGTAGTTTCACTTTTTATTGTGGAAATCTCCTTTACCCCTTAAGGTTGCCTAATTGCCTGTTTTTTTTTGTGTTTTTTTTATTATCAGATCCAGTTATTTTTAAGTGTAGAATGTATGTCTGTAAACATCATTTTTACTTTTTCTCAAAACACTAAACTCTGGATTTTTGTGATATTCCATTTTACAATTTAATCTATCCATGGACATTAATAAAAAGTACTTTGCAGAAAGAATGAGAAAAAGCAGAAGAAATAATTCTATATGCAAAAAAAACAGAGGTCGAATGGAGATTGGGAGCAAACGACACATGGACAGATGGGGAAGAGAGGAGAAGGGGCGGAAGAGAGGTGAAGGAGTGATTAAAATTACTCTCCCGACAACCTTGGTGATATCTCAGGAAGGTAATATTCTCTCTGAAGATTGTGCTGGTTATGTCCCTTCTGTCCTTCTGACATTTAATCTGTCACTCGAGCCCCTGTGAGAAGCCCTTCCAAAGCTTTCATTTACCTTTCACAAGACAACAAAAAATTGAATCTGAACATTTGTTACTTTTTTGTTGAGGAATCTTACTGGATACTGCAGATGACCTGCCACCTATAAGACTTTACATTAATCACCACGGCAGAAAAAAACTGCCTATACGTTGAGCGGCTTTTTTTTTCCCTTGGGATTCTGTGGGTTTTATAATTTTTTTAAAGAAAGACCTTTGCAACGTGGATTATCATCACCCACTTCATTTGCATACTTTATATGAGGGGCTTTTGAACGAGGGGTTAAGCTGGCCTGGGCTGAGATCAGTCTGATTTTACCATCATCCACCAGAAAAAGGACACCTCTGATTTCACCATTGGTGAAACTGGGCTAAAAACTTGTATTAAGGTTTTAAACTTTGATTTCAGCCAAGCATCTTATAGACACTGTTTTAGTAACTTGTCTGGTGCAGGACTCGGGACCGATGAGACACATATCACCGATGAGACACATATCACCGATGAGACACATATCACCGATGAGACACATATCACCGATGAGACACATATCACCGATGAGACACATATCACCGATGAGACACATATCACCGATGCCCCTAACATTAAAGGTTGTAATAAAAGTTAAACTATACTTGTAACAATATTTTTTAAACGGCTTTATCCAATTTGTACACAATTCTCTTGTAATTGTAGGTTGCACTAAAATCTATAAAACTCTTTAGACAACTGATTGTATTTTAGATCATTTTCCCACTTTCAAAATCCATAGAAATTGGAAGAAAAGCAGAAGTAAGACACTTCAGCCTCAATAGAGGAGGTTCTGAACCATAAAAATATGATGTCCGTGTAAAAGTCCTTATTTCCATTAGTGATTATCCATTAATCTAGTGGGTTCTGTTAGCCGACATCCGTGAAACTGACTGCAAATCTAGGAGCCTCGCAGATAAAGGAAGGTTTGACAGGCCCGCTAATAAATGAATATTACATGTGTCACCCTCTGCAGAATAAAATGTATCTAATTCCTTTTGATCTCCGTTACAGACTGGGTGATAGAGGCAGTGCCAGGGATAAAAGCGGTGGGTCGGCCAATTGTACGGATCAGACCCCCTGCCGACTCTGAATAAGTATGTACATTAAATTGTATCAGCTCTTAAATACAGGTGGCGGGTAAAGGTATTTTTCATTTTGCGCGTCTGATATTTTATGCATCACCTCTGATCTGTTATACCCTGGGCTGCCGGTGACTGTATTATAATGTAATCTGCTGTCACATTCCCTGATGTAATGGAGTTAAATATACTTATCCCAGTATTTATGGAAAGGTCAGATTGCCCTGCATCATCTCAATGTTGCCGTCAAACAATCACACACGTACCTATACACAAGACTAGCAAATCAAATATCTCTCTAAAATAAATACCATTACCCCTACACCAAACATTTATGTTGGTTTAGAAATAATATAAAGATCAAGGTATGTTACATGAAGAGAAAAACTACAGCTGGGTAGAAAACTGAGATGTTTAGAGATCGGAGTGTTGGGGGTAAAATATAGATGGAATGTAAGCAAGTTTTACTTTATTACAGCCTCCCAGCAGAGGGTAATACAGCGAGGGGATTAAACATGCATGGGATAGACATACGGCTCCTGAATCTAAGATGAGACCAAGGTTTGAGTCTTTACAGCAGGAGAAACGGGCGACTAGATGGGGGCCGATGGGGGCCGATCTGACGGCAGGTTCTGTGTTTATATGTTTTTAGTCAGGGTTCTGCCGTGGGTTAATCCCTCTATGATTTCTTTATTAAATACTTTGTGGTAGCGTAGAGTATATACAGCTCTTCAGTGCAGACGGCAGATGAGATAAGAAATGCATTTGGAAAACAAAAATAACTTAGCAGCTTCCATGCCAAATGAGCCTGTGTTAGAGGAATTATTAGCAGGATTTGGCAGTGATCACGGATAATACCGGCAGACATCTGCACAAAATGTGTTAGTATCTTTAAAGACAAGAAAAAAATATTGCGTGTAAAAACTGTACAATTTACCAGCAGTTCAAATATACTTATTAAAACGTATTTTATGTAAAGCAGTTTAGGAAGAAAATACATTAAGAGACCTCAGGACACTGAGCATGTTCTGAGACTGTCCAAATGTCACTTGTTTATAAAGGAAAAGATGTAATGCAATAAATATATATCGTTCACTTATACATTTCTTAGGTTTTAAAGGAAAATCTAATTTTGTGTATAATATGAAATGGATCAGAAATCCAGCACAGACACCCTGAATGTTGTAACTGCAAAAGCTGGTTTCTAATGCAATATCTTCATAGGCATACAGAGACCCTTTATCACTCCCATCACTCCTGGGTTCCAATGGCCCTTTATCACTCCCATCACTCCTGTGTCCCAATGGCCCTTTATCACTTCCATCACTCCTGTGTTCCAATGGCCCTTTATCACTCCCATCGCTCCTGTGTTCCAATGACTCTTTATCACTCCCATCACTCCTGTGTTCCAATGGCACGTTGTGTTCGCTGATCCAAGTTTAAGAGTAAAAGGCTAATTGATCGTTAGAAACCCTTTTGTAATTATGTCCTTGTTTTTTGTGAAAACAGCTGAGGGACCCCAAACTTTTGAACAGAAATTAGTAACAGGTCAGTAATCTCAGAGGACCCGGGCATGTATATGTGGAAAAGGGTGCGATGAGGGCAGTATAGACATGAAATTCACTTCAGTGGGAGGTCACCGATCACTTGTAAACTTTATGAATATGAATTCACAGAGTCACCATGATGAAGTTATCATTATTCATCAAACAGCAAGCAGAATATCTGTCCTCTTTGTCTAAGCTCATAAAACAGGTAGACGTTGTTGATGTTTTTCACACCCACAGAACGGTCACTCACTGTGACCCTGACATTTAGATAACAAAGGGATGGCTGCAGGAATTTTGTAAATATATGAAGTAGTATCTCTGATTTGAAGGCTGGAGGGATAAGGACATATCCACGCTACTCATGCCCAAAATAATATTGGCATCAAAACTCAATTTTCCAGAAAAAAACACTATTAATCTGTAATCAGAGCCAGGGCACTCTGCTGATTACATCCCAAGCACTTGAGGGGTTACACGGGCCGCGTACTGCTTTATTAAACCATGATATACTTCACTACGCTGATAATAATTCCTAAACCTCTTTCGCTTTGCAACCGCTTACCATCCAATTAATGTATATATTGTATTATTTAATTGCTTGAGCGACCAGAATAAGCCAATTATACTCTTTACTGGAACCTTTCCTAATAGGCAGCAATAAATTCTCAGTCTGTGATTCAGAAATCTATATTTTCAGATATTCTTTTTTCTATTGTTATCTCGTATAGATTGCTTTGACCTGCCCTGAACCGTAACCCGAGCTCTAATTTTCCCGTCCTTTCTAACTCCTTTTATTACCGTCTTTCTTATTTTAATGCAATCTGTGACTTAAATGTCTTAATTAACTCTTTCATTAACCTACCATGTTCCGTGAGTAATTACCTAATGATACTGTCGGATCCTATTTTAGTATCCATTAATCTTATAGCCTTGTTAGTATTAGTAATCATATTGTATCAAAGAGTCATTATGTGTTTGTTACCAGCTGGCCATTGTATGTTTGTTATTTCCGGCTCTGTTATTCCTCCCCATGGGTTTCTGGGGACTAAGCTCTGCAGGGCTTACTGTGTGCCCACCAAATGCACATTTTTCTAATCAAGTATTTTAGAAATCCGACTGATAAAGCCATAAATACACATTCAGGGTTAAGGAAGGTCAAATCTGAGGTCAGGGATTATAGGGATAACTGATGTTTGTTGTTGACAAGGTTTGACTCCTTTAGGAAAACAAGCCTTTATTTCTATAATTCTGAATTTTAGTTAGAGTCTGTTCTGGGATTGGGGAAAGGGGACGAATTAAGCATTATGCTGAGCTCATTGGTGGCTGTATGAATTAGATGGTATATTATAGGCAAATACTAAATCCTGTATAATTGTTATGTTCTTTTTCTAATATGAGTTGCTTTTGGGAAGAAATTGCTTGCTGAATCAACCAATCACAGCTCAGAGGTCTCTAATAATAGGAGAGAATTTAGGAATGATTGGTTAAGGGGACAGCGACATTCAATGAGTCTTTATGATCTTTATGGAGAGGGTAGAATGGAATCACTGAACTTTTTGTTATCTTGATTAATTCACAGTTTTACCTTCTTTCTCTCTTAATATTGTATTTGAATTTTCATTTATTCGCAATGCATTTGGGCTTTTTTAACATAGAAAAGTCTGTGCTGAGTTTGCATTAAATCTTTCTGGGTTCCTTAGAGATTTGCAATACACAGAAGCGTTTGCATCATATTTTACAGACATTTCTGATAAATTTAAAACGTTCCGCATGGAAATACCAACAAAAATATCAAATTCCATTAGTATTCAGCTCACCTTGAAACTGCTGAGTTTTGTTTCCTGAACTCAGAAGGAAGAGAGCAGCTAGTCCAACTCGGGTTATTTTAGGCTGCTTCTGCTCTCCTGCCTCTAAACTTAAGCCCGGGAACTGACCATACGCTCAGCACTAGGCTTTTGTGCGATAGAACCGAGGGAGCTTCAGTTCTGTTCAGTGAATACAGATTTTTAAAAAAAATTGTATATTTTTATGTGAAACAATGTTATTTGAATTAGATGACACTAAGATACCAACTCATACTATTAGAAATTCAGTCCCAAATTAATTCACCTCCTACTGCGCACCCTTCCTTGCAAAATAGAAAAAACTGTTGGGTGATTTTTTTCCCTTATGTTTTTTGATTTGTCTGAACCTTGATTTTTTCCCCCCATTTACTCTCATCTCTCTCATTGTGCGCCCGTATCCTATCTTCCTGGAAATCTCTGCCTGTTCCTATATTCTGATAGCATGAAAATCCCCTTTGAAGTAACGCTGCGTGAAGAGGATTTATTCATGTCCACTTAAATATTCATGGGCTTGCATTTCTGTTAAAAAAAGACACTTGTTTATTTAGATAAGATTTAATTTATTCATAATTTACCTAAATTTGCTGCCGCGTGCATGTACATTTTAGCTTACGAGTAGCATGATACATAAAACATTAGTCACGCATGCAAATGACATAAATTCGGCATTTGGTAGAGCCGGCTTGTGTTCAGGAGATAAGTCGCGCAGGGCCTGTGAGTGAGTCCAGGGGATGCACGGCTATTACCTGATCTTTCTAAACAATACGTTCCCTTCAGTCTAAATGTTACGGTGAAAGGTGTTGGCTGCATTGACTAGGAGCTAATTTCAGGCTGGCAGCATCAGCGCACCTAAAGTGACAGCTCTCGAACGGCTTCCATGTCTACTCAAAGCAGACAGCGGGAGTGTGAAATTGTTCTCTCGCTCTCGGCAGCCGCACAGAAGCGTCTGTTCCAGCGACACGCGGCAGAGGGGCTGCAAAACTATGAGCAGCACAAGAACTTATTTCAAGGGTTTCAAAACAGACACATGGGATAAGACACCCAATTTAAGTTGACTTGCAATAATAACAGCAATAGCGGGACACGATGGGCTTGTAACATAAAAAATTGTTCATCATTAATGAAAACTTTTAATGCTAGTGACACTTAAGGCTATTTTTAATGGCAGGTCCAGGTGTGAAAGAGACTAATAAGGCTCAATGGAGAAGATAAGAGAGAGACTATGGGTCCCAGAACAGGACATAAATACATGTGCAAGTATCCCTTAGTGCCCTATAAGGGGTGACACTGGCATTCTGTGGAACTCCCCAGCAGGGGGCACCAACAGGATTTGCTTGTCAGCTTCTGGGGGCTAATGAACATATGTAACATGCAGAGTAAACCCTTTCAGGCTATTATTATTATTATTATTATTATTATATACGGTACTTGTCCTCAAAGAACAATACCCACCCACCTAACAGTGAAAGGGTCCAAAGTGTATCCTGCTTCACTCATTTTAAAACAGAAAACAGGTGCCCTGATTTTGGGTCCCTCATCTGCCACACAGGCTCAGGTTCCACGCTCGCTCGCTGATGTCCATGCGCAGTAAGGTCTGATGCTGAGGAGCTCATAGGTCTAGCTGGGGTGCAAGGAAAGACATTAATGGCCTACAGCTGCAACCCTTGCCAGTCCCTGACTGGAGGAGTCATCTGGTTCAGTACAGAACCATGAAAGTAATTAGTGAGCCAGACCTTACAGATATTAAATAGTTAAATGAGAAACTTTGGTTTGAATTTTCTGTTGCCCAGTGTCATGAAATCTTTACTGCTCCAGAAAGCACCCGTTTCCTTTATTTATGAGATGTATATTTCATTCTGCCTTCCCACCCTCCTTTTCCCCCCTAACCCATTTTATTATAGTCATACATTTTGTGACAGCTGGGACTCTGTAAAAAGCTCAGACCAAAAAAAAATCTATTCCCCATTTCTTTCTGCTAGGTAATAACTTAAAAATATCCACAGAAGCTGTGTATATTAATTACAATAAATTATTACATTTAAATATATGGAGGGAACGCTACGGCACTTCTAAAGAGCCATCAAGGCTGCACTTGGTAAGAAGCCATTTTATAAAGTGCGGTATTAATCGTCTGAGAGTATAATCGTAAAACAACATTATTTTAAGGCACATTTTTAGGTCGCAATCGGGTGTCAGAAAATGTCTTGTTACGGCAAACATATTTACATAGAAATGCAATGACTCAAGCATTAAAAATGCTAATCAATGCTTAATGTTAAAAATGTTACCAGGTACAATCCTTTTTAATAGACCAAAAAACCCACTCCTTTTAATAGTTTTGGCTGATACATGAATTTTCTAAACAAATGTTCCCTGTAAATTAAACACATTTGTTCCTCCCCAGAGTTCTGGGATCTCAGGGCTGCTATCGAGTGGCCCTCACTGAATTAATTCACTATATTAACTTGGCACCCAGGCAGTTCTTTAGGAGAAACACAAGGTAGGTCCACGGGAACAACGCATAAATAAGAGACTACTTCTGTTTGTAAAAGTGACAATTTCACTAAGCTCCGGCTAAGTTACTTTGTATCTGACTATTCACAAACAGCGGCCCCCGAGAGCCTCACGCAGCGGACTAATGATTTCTAATAGTCTCGCTGGGCCCTACCGCGTGCATTTAACATCCAGGTCGAAGTTTAACTTCAAGAAGAGTCAAGACTCAGATCCTCTTTTTTGTCTTAGCTGTACACCAGCAAACAAAAATCTAGGGCATCCTACTGATTTACCTATACATTATACAGGGCATCCTACTGATTTAACTATACATTTATATAGGGCATCCTACTGATTTATACATTATACAGGGCATCTCAATAATATAAAATACATTATATATAGCCAGCTCACTGATTTCACTATATAACTATACAGGGTATTGCCCGCTGATTTAACTATACATGATACGGGGCAGGCTTACTGATTTAACTATACATTATACAGGGCATCTCACTGATTTAACTATACGTTATACAGGTAGTGTCATAGGTCACATACAACTCATAGTTTAGTGAATAAAACCCCAAAAGGTGCTCACAATGCTAAACAACATTACTCATTAGGTTAAGTGGTCATAATTTCACGAGAACAGGCATCAGAAGTAAGGATTTTTATTCAAACACGGTGTAATTTGTTTCTTATTTTTAACTAAAAGGCATATTTGTTTTTTGTATGTGAGCAAAGCCTGTGCTTAATTATAATTAAGACGGTTACATTTCACATTATGTATTGTAAGGGAAACAGTGGGGATGCCAAATTACTCTCTTAACCAGTAAATTAATTATGCCTCAAAATTCTCTCCAATGGGTTAATAGCACAGCCCCTCTCCAGATCCAAGTGCAATGTATTTCCAATTTATTTGTGCTGGCGGAGTCTGCCAGACACAGACAGGGTGATTTATGAGGATTTTGCAGTGGGGAGGGTATATGGTCCTCTGTTATTTCAGTTTTTCACTGTGGAGGGGCAGGTTTTATTCATCCCACCTTGACATCTGTAGGAGAGGTGAAACGTACAGGGACAACCGAAAATAGAACAGAACCCATGCACCGTGACAGCCCTGTCCCCCTTCCCCCTTCTTTTCACATTTTCTAAATGGGTTATTATCTGGGTCCCTCTCTAAGCGTCCAATTACACCTTGTCACCACCACGTTTCTCTGCAGGGCATCAAACGGGAGGGAAACAGGCTCAAAGCAGCTATTTCTACAGAAAAGAAAGTGACATAACAAAACAGATCCTGCAAAACATCTTAAGATCTTAGGAAACCCAACCAGCCTGGGCTTAATTCACAGAAAATATGGTCCTCTTCCTTTGCTGTTAAAATATTTATTGCTACATCAGATGCGCGGTGTAAGTAATCCTGCAGGATGGAGCAAGCGGTGACTTCACGAGCGTTAATTCCCAGCTTTTACAGTTTAGTTATTAAAAGTGTGCGGTCCACGCGGCTCTCAGGAACATTCTGACTTACGCTGGGTTTAGCAAAGTAATCAGTGGAAATGAAAGCACTAAAAATGGCAAAATTCAGGACATACAAGGTTGTGTCTGTCTGGGGCATTGGTGGTAAATCACTGTCCCTGCTTTTAGGAACAGTTTGTTTTCACTGTGATGATGGAGGTCCCAGGCAACCAGATCCTTCTTTTTATACTCTAGGTCTACATCATAAGATATTGTTAATTAGAGTTCCAAGATTAGAGTATGAGCATTACCCTCAGACACACCAAGGACCCTCTCAGATGCCTTGCACTTGGTGACAAAGCGTAGAAAAACACCTCCTTAGGCCTCAGGTCCAGATATGGTTTCTACTTGATACACCTTGAGACTCCTACAACATCCCAAAGCGGCCGTTCCATTTCAGTACAACTCAGTGAAGTAAGATAATCTGTGACACCTTTTTTGCTGGGGCTAGGATGATGTTCTTGTAAATTAGAAATGTCCTGCCATGATCTCATCACAGACATAGCTGCACAGGGATGATCCGGAACAGACAGGGGACTTAGAAACAAAGCGGGGGACAAATCCAATAACAGAAGCCGTACTAATTTTTTCTGGTTAAAGAATCCGCTAATTTCACATTCACCTGTTCAGGAATCGGCCCCTGCCGGGTCGTCTCTTGTTCCGAGACTGTGTCCAATTACTTTCCCGGTTGCTCTTTTTAAAGAGAATCAGAGGGTGTAAAAGTAATCTAAGCCGAGCACTGATGATGTCCGTGGTAAGAGCGCATTCACAGCGGGGGCCACGAGACACATTGTGAAGCTCAGAGCCGTGGAACACAATACAAAGCTTCTTAATCAACTCTCTGATCCAGTTTACTATCTTATTCGCATCATGAATTCAGCTGAAAAAAACGGACTCCTTTCAAGTGAGTGAAAAACCTGTATCCAACGCACCACAGGTAGCATCGTCAATGATCATACTAATTTTATTAATTGTTAATAATTACTCTCAGACCTTCCTGCAGTGAGGAAGAGGACCGAAGATATCGATGTCTGCTGCAAACTCCCAGTTTAGTGGATACACCTAACAGGCCAAATCTCTCTGGGAGCCCAAATGCTCTATATAAGGGGCTGTTAATCTCCATGGGAGCGACTAAATTTCCGGAAAAAGGCGGGCTCAACATCCTGATGATTGCAAGCTCTGCGGAACACTAGAACATGGAACTCTGCGGAACAATTTTTTCAAATAAAATTGTTACCATTTTTTTGACACTTTAAACATAAAGCACTACAATCAAGACAAGTGGCATATATTTTTCCAGATTAGGCTATCGTTCCACTTGTCACCTTTAAAATAATTCATAACAAACACTTTGTGTTATGAAATGTAGTTCACAAAATGTAACAATTTCTTGTGTTATCAGTATATCAACAAATTCATGAAATATTCCAGCAAATCTATTTGTTTTAACTTTGTATATATTTTCAAAATATTTGTCTTCTGAGTTACTTTGGAGTGGGACAGGTTGGTTAATGCAATTCTGTAGCATTTCAGACTTTTGGTGTAATACTCTGAAACCGTTATGTAAGAAATAGTGTTGTGAGCTCCGATGAATGAAGGGATATTGAATGGATCTGACAGCTCAGCTTTAACCCTTCAACTTACTTAAGATTGATACATTGTTCATTTTTTTTTTAGCATTGATGGAATATTAAAAAAATATTTGCCAAAAAACCTATTGAACAGTTTGTGAGTCAGATAATAGTGATAGGCATCGGAATCCATGCATTGGGTTTAAGAAAGGCCTCCTCAGCACCGCTGGCACACAGCAATTTACAATTTCTGAAAGGACAATGGGGAAACACTTGTTTAATTTGTGAACCAGCCTGTGGAAGGCGGCTTTACAGCACAGGATAAGTGTTCTGTCTGGAGGAGGGCCGGGTGCCATCAGAATAATAAAAGCCGACTTTGGACTGTCTTCTCTGTCGCATCATAGAGAAACGAGTTTCGGAAAGACGGTTATTACAGTCGAGGTGTGAATGCCCCCTGTCTTTGATGATACCTTTGGCTGCCAGGCGGTGCGATCTTGCTCGTAATATATTTCTGTCACTCCTAATAACATGGTCTGTAACGCGGTGATCGCGCCCTTTAATAGAGAGGACTCGGAGGCAGCCATAGACAATCTGTAAGGTTACTGAGGACTACAACTCCCATCATGCTCTAGCAGATATAGTCAACAATACAACCTCTTCTGAACGATATCAGCCATATGTTATGAGTGCTGAGAGTTGACAGAGAGTGATAGGAGTGAGATCAGCAGGATGCTAAAGTCTGATAAGAGATGTTTCTTCCACTTCCGTTTCCAGTTCCCAAGTATGTATGAGCCTAAACCACAATTCAATAAATGTATAACTGGTAATATTTTGTAATAAATCTTTCATCTTATGGCAGCAAACAGCAAATGCATTTTTATTCTCTTACTTTATTTATTTATTTATTTATTTAAACAGCTACCAGAAGAGATGACAATTATTTCAGGAGCAACTCATATTTATTCAGAAGAGCAAGGAGCATTATGTAAAGCGGCACAGAGAGCGGCTTCTCACCTTAATGCTGTTGCCAAATGTATACATTTGTTTATGCAGCCAAACGTTTAAGTCAATTCTTCTCAAGGGAAGCGCTCGGCAGATACAATACAATCTGCATGCGCCATGCCGCTAGCACAAGATGGGTTCTGGGGCTAAAATCGGAGCAATCAGCTGGAACATTCCATTGGTTTCTATGGTGACTGCTCTATACATGGTGCAGTTTGCAAAGAACACAAGTTACATGCAACATTGTATAACCACGGTGCTGACAAATTTTACACAACGTCCTTCCATCCAAACAAAATATTGCCGACAACATGCCAATAGGCAGAGACTGCATTAACTATCCTATAATGATCCTTTAATGTATAGTTTTTTAACTTTTCTATTGCAAAGCAATATTACAATTTCAGCCCATATTGCTGCCTTGTTTAGCTACCTCGCCGTTTTAACACAGTTCATAAAATCTCAAAGCCCTGATAGCTGTGGAAATACCCTGCAAATATATACAGGTCTGGATCAGAGCTGCCCCTGTCCTGTTTGTAGTAGTAGCATAACTGGAACAAAAAATAATTTTACTAAACGTCACGTGTGTTGGGTCGCCCGTTTTGGCCGGCATCTCCATTCCTGAGGGAGTTTTCACGAAAGGTTTCTGTGGTAACTAACAGGGGAACTCATTTTCACTTTAACCAGTCTATAAAGAATAACCTACACATATATAAAGTGACTCTGAACTGTTGCACATACAGGGAGCTTTGTCTTGAATGTATCTTTTCTTGTCATCTTTCGGTAATGATGACAGCGTAAATTGCAAAGGTAGAAAGAGAAGAAGAACATAATGTTAAACATTAACCGAAGAGAGTGTTCTGTGCGATGTGTTTTTATTCAGAGAGTGCTTATCGTCCTTCTAGGATCAGTATAAAATGAATGGGTTTCATAATGCAAAAGAAGGTTCGAAAACAAAACTCCTGCACGAAGCCGTAAGTGGCTTTTGTCATATTACAGTCAGACTGTAGAGCTGTCACTGGCTTCTGTTTATGTCTGAGAGTTATCTGCCGTCTCCTGACACCTTCCCCATGCCGCTGGCTAAAAGTGGATTAGAACAGAAGTGAACTCTTAAATAACTTGTTAATAGAATTGCAGTTCATAAAAAGACCCATTTTGTATTTGCTCATAAAGTGTCTGCAGTCGGCTGAACAATCTCTCACCAGGGATGAAATAAGAAGCGAGGGCTGCGGAACGTACAGACTAATGCACCACAGACGTTACAGGATTATGGAATCCACTGCCTGTAAAAGCAAAATGGCGCATTATCATTTATTATAAAAAACAGTATAAAATGTAGAAACTACCAGCAGACGCGCTTCTCCTTTACACAGCAAAACCTTTGATGAGAAGTGATTTGTTTAGTTTTCTGCGGTTTGGGGATTATATATCACCAGACCCCGCACAAAGGCTAAAAACTGGATTTCCGCAGGAACGTACAGTTTAAATCCTGTAACTATCTGACTCACACAAAGAAAATGAGTGTTAATCCGTGGTCTATTACCTATTTAAGAATGTAATCCTAAAAATATTAAATTGAAGTCTAGCTTATTTTTGTGTTTTGTATGGCTCGGCGTGATGAGGACGCACACGGCTCGCGTGGATGAAGACTGGTTGGTTGGAGTATAAAGAGCTAAACAAAGCAGAACGATGGTGAAAAAAAAGATTTGCAACTGCCCTCCAAACCATGCGCCAACAAAACACGGCAAATCCGATAATCTGGCATCCTCCAAGGCAGATCTAGAATGCTTCCAGCATCTCGACATGCAGGTCCTTAGCATGTTCTGCTGGGTGAAACCTGAATGTTTGGCAGCATCACATATACCGGCTTTTGCCGTGTAGTTAATGTCTGCACACAACCCTTCATGACATCTTTTATTGTGCGGCTAATTTTTTGGAAACTTTTTATTCACAACCTGGGACAGAACAGCTCTGTTTATTAGAGTTTAGGAGTAAACCTTTGGCTACCAGGGAGTTGCGCATGGCCATGACCCTTAACTATCTAAAATCTCGGCATTTAATGTAAACTAATCAGAAATAAATCAAGTATACCGGCCTTTTCCATGTAATGCAGGCCTTTTCTCATGTAACTGGTTAGTTTGACCCTGGGGGCTAACAATTTAAGCTCCCATTAAATCTAGTTCTAAATGTCTTTGTTATCAGGGGAAAAAACAGAATAATTTGTTAAAAATTAAAAAGGGTTACGCACGGGGTGGGGATAAGTCCTGAAATGTGTTACAGTGCTGACCGCTGACAGGTGGATCATGGAGTTAAATTTTGTAGTGCGCTCTCTGCCTCGGCGGCGTGGGAAGGAGCGCAGTCATTTTGTAAAAAGCTGTCATTACCGTAACTATTTTAGCAGGTCTCTATTAGAAGACGGGAGCTGTCAGGGCTGCGTGTTACAGAAACAGAATGGGGGGACAGGGAGAACAAAAGCTAAAAGAACTGGGGGGATTCAGCGATAAAAATTACAAAGTTATATTAATGTCTCCCCTGCAGTGACACAGCCACACATTTTCTAGATGCAGGACCAGCATTGCAAATATACTCACTGCTGTACGAAATATGACTTATTGATTAGAAGCTGGGGAGCTACATTGAATAGTGATTTTTTTTTTAGGAATAATGGAACTTTTTTCTTAACTGAAATTTTATTATGTTTTGATACAGTAGTTCTACAACAAAAAATGCATTAAAACAAAAACAGTATTTTCATATGTTTGTGTTGTGAATGGGGTGATTGGGCAGCTGACCTCTAATCTCACTCCACATTTACAGGATTTTTCCCCGTGATCGCCTGGATTCACCGTGCGTAATTCGCTCTTGTATTCAGCACGGTTTAGTGATCCTTCCAGATTGCAAACAAAGAGAATCGGAAACCGTGCGTGTTCCTGAGCACATTGATATATATATATATCGCACAAACAAAGGGTTGTGATCTTTCTAGCAAACAACCTGTGTTCCCCTCTCTGTCGAGTGGCAAACGAGCAGTCTAATTAATCCCTTTACAAAAAGAGATATTTTTAACCCCTCTCCGGGGTCACGTCGGCTGCCGGCAGATGATGTTCTGTTATTCCAGCAGCTGAATCAAATTAATGATTTCCATGGCCTGAGACATCGCCAAAAGCACAATCCTGACTGATGTAGGAATTCTTCTAACACACATACAATGACAAACTACGGGCTTAACCCATCAGGAAAAGATGTAGCAAAGCTCCTTTACACACAATTGTTTGACTTGCGCAATCACATATTGGCCCCTACTGGTCTGTGGCTCTCTTTGGTAGCTACAGATGTTTATTAGCAGCAGACAAACTGGATTGTTGTGTTGATTATGAAAGGGTTTGAGAAATGGCAGCTTGTGAAGGCCTTAGGTCTTAGACTATGGGTTTGGAGCCCATTATACACTGTGGACAGCATGTGCTTTATCTAAGCCAAGCTACATCATGTCAGGAGTTTAAACCAAGCAGTTTGCTTGTATTAAATAAATCCCTCTATATGTAAAACATTTTTTAAAAGGAAGTACGTTCTGCAGAAGTGGCAGAAAATCCCACAATGTTAAGATTGACGATGTAAGTAACATAAAACCTTTGTTTAAAATCAGCGAATGTTCTCTCTGTGCAGTAATTCAGTCAGACAGCGGACTTGCGCAACAGCAGCGCCATATCAGAATGCAAAAAAGAATGTGGATGGGCTTACTGACAATTCTAAATATTATTTTATGCCATCCTCTTCATGCTGTTAGCTATGCGGTGAAAGATATCTATATTTTTAGTAACATATCTACCTCTTTGTATCGACTTAAATAGCATTTGTGACTTCCATATATTGAAGGCAGTCCACACCCAGGTATTAACCACATACAGAATTATAGACATTGCAAAAAGTATTCCCAAAACTCAGAGACTTCAGTGAGGACCGTGGCACATGGAGTAAGATTGAATAGTTTCTCGTTAATTAGAGCAGTGGAAATATCACTGAGCATATGGTCATGTCCACCTCCCTTTACCCCGCAGCCTGGGGACCCCAGCAAAGAGTGACAGCCCCTCCAGCTAACGGATAAAATCTGTGTGTGAAATGTCAAGTGGAAAAGCCTGTTCTTAGTTTGTGCACAAGAAATATAGATTGGTTTCAGGGCATCTGCACCCACTGTGGTCCAGGCTGGTGTTTCACTAATGGTAATATTAACCCTGCTGCCTCTGTGTAGTATAACAAGGGGTTTAAACAGGGATGTCAGTAAGCAGTGTGTTAGTTATAATATTAATTATATCCCTGTATAGTTTGGCAAGTCACTCGATGGGCCCTCTTTTCTAGGAGCTCGGAATGTTTGCGGGGTGTGAGGGTTTTGCAGAGTTCTACAGCCCTAAAAGCCTCCATAATGTGTATAGAAACAGCAGGAAACGGCTTTATAAATTAAACGGGTAAATAAAACCCATTATTGTCCTTCTAAACCCCCCAGTTACAGAAATACTCAGCCGTTGGGCACAGTCACCTAAACAGTCTGGAAAAAACCCTACCCGCAGCCGAACTGTAACTATTACCACTGAAACAAAAGTGTCTCTATGGCTGTTTAAAAACTTTAGAAGCATCATTAGTTTAAGTGTTCCTGGCACAAAACAAGCTTTGTGAGCAGGGTACCATATCACTCACCTTACATTATCATGGGCCCTATGCTGTAATAATTTACCTGGCATGTGATTGACCGCCTATGCGCTGCAGCTCTGAGGGACAAGAATCGGACATTGTCGGCTAATATTAAAGTGATAAATACATAAACAGTGTCATACATGTCTGAGCGTCTAGTTTACGTACAACTAGCGATGCTGTTTGTGCTGGAATCGGTAGTAAGATTTACAGAGAAACATGGAATTTGATGACAAATAACAACCGGGCCTGGCTAGTCAGCCCATGTGGGTCAATCGCCTAATTCTGAGCCCTGCTGGGCACTGAGGGACCCCACGCTTTCCCTGCTCGGCTGAATTATTCATTCCACTTTTCATACAAATTAATTTTCTTCGTGTACTTTCAGGCACCTTTTCTTCTCCGCCACAAACAGCACCGTCTGTCCGTCTGTGTAAATTGAATATTCAAAGTGAAAGCACTCAGGCATCTTACACCCTGACAGCCTGTCAGCCATTTTAATGATTGCTTCCTAATTTAGTATTTGTTCAATAGCTTTTTCAATTTAGCCTTGAAAGCCTAACTACGAACAGCGTATGATTGAAGGATCATTCCTATCTGACACTCGTTCCGGCGCAGGGAATTTTGAGGGTTTTGTTGGGGAGAAGCGGAAGGGGGCGCCTGCCAATATAGCAACAAGATTTATCCCAAACCATTAAAGATCTGGGAAACTATTCTTAATATATCTGTGTTCAACTTTATACTACTGGCAAGGTCTGCAAAATTATCTAACTAGAAACAATAGCATTTAATTCAAAGTGGGTTAAAAAAAAAGCGAAGTTGAAGCCCACCCTGTAGCAGAGAACTAGCCCGGTGTATGGGGGGGGGGATTTATACTTATGTATATATGTATTATATTATAACCCCGCAGTGTGCATTGTCCATAATGAATCTGGTCACCCCGTAACCCACCCGCTATGGATTTGTGTTTTAGAGTCAGTATTGCAGACATCAAACTGCCAGCTTCCGGTGAATCTCTTGGGTTTCTTTACATGCAATGTTACACACATCATTCCTGAGCCTCTCCAAGCGATGTGTCGTGAGCCGGGGCAGCCAGGCAGAAAGTCGGAGACAAAACAATACTGTGGAGGTGGAAATCAAAATCTCTTTTTTTTACACAAGGAAGCCACACGGGTTTCACAGGGCTGGAAGGATGCAAAGTTTTGCCCCTATTCTTAGTTCCATAATAATTTACTCGGCTGTATAGAAGGACATTCCTATTGATCACCCAGTTTAAGTTTTTCTGGTTTAATCAGAATTTCATGTCTCCCACTGGAGAGTTCAGAGATATCCAGCATTCCGGTGATTCTGAATTCATCAAAGTTAACCTGCAAAGAATTGATCCTCAGACTTAACCAGATTAAGAGATTGTCAGGAAAATGCTATTGACAAACAGATTATAAGTAGTACTTCAGTACAGCACATTCTATGGGATACATTGTCAAACAACACAAATTGATCAAGTGACTTTGTTAACAAGACTTAAACTCGCTTAATAAATGTGCTGTTTATAGAAACAAAGGATCAGAGCGCTAAGAATTTTCCATTCGGGCTTTTTCCCAATCACCATTTCATTTAACAATCACATTTCCTCTCATTAAGCACGATGTCCAGGCCTCAGCAGCCGGGAATCCCAATGGTCAGAAACCATTGTGGGCATAAAATACAATTTTTAAGTTACCCGCATAAAAAAGGCCACTATCAGCAGATAAGGAGATAAAGAGCCTGATAAAACCCAGAAACCCAGCAGGAGCTGTAATGAGTAAAACAATTAAGATGAGGAGTTGTTAACTGGTTCATGAGTGGATATTAGGCTGGTGAGGGATTAATATTTATTGGAGTTATGGGCAAGCTGGAGGCCTCATTTCACCAGCCATGTCTCACTGTGCCCCCTGCTGGTCTGAGAATTGGCCAGGTGGGCTTTCAGATAATACCCAGGTCAAAGCCAGGGGGCTGAAGGATTCCATAGTGCAACAAAAATGACTGTGGGCAACTAAACATCGAAACGAAGGTTTATCTCATTATTTTATATCTGTTGGGCTAAACAGGCTAATTAGCAATATGTTCCTATACGGGTTTACAATCAGGTCGCTCCTGGTTGACATCCGGGGTTAGGTTAGGGACAGTATGGCAAGGGCTGGAGTTAACAGAAACCATTGCCTTTCCTTGTAACCCAGCTGGAGAACTTCATGTAAGCTTCTCAACATGCATGGGAACCTGAACAACAACCAAAAGCAGGTTATGATGTGATTTAATCTTTGTAAAATCTTAAGTGAGCATAACAAAGTTTGCTATCAACATAAAAGAAAGAAGCTTCTTAGCAATATACAACTTTATCATTTATCTGTATATCCATTAGGGGTAAAAAAGAAACAAACACTGCCCACCACATGAACCACATGCTCCATGGGTCCTGCAACAAGGACACATTGATGCACGGAGATTTTTCTGTATGAAGCTAGTGCTAATGCCAATGCCTGCCTGATCTTCTGTCCAAGGAAGAGTTAACATAAAACCTCACATTCTCTGAACTATAGCGCTCCAAATTCTGCTTCAGAATCCTGGAAGTGAAGCAGGATTTCCATAGAGCTGACATATTTTAGATAAGTTGTTGAGTATGTTGGACAGGCTTCAAGAAGATAAATCACCCGAGTCTTGAACACCATACTCTCTCGAGCTTTTATCAAACCGTGTCTAGATATAGCAGGGCATTTATTAACTAAAGGCAATTCTGTTCCCCCAGCAAATCCATCTGCATGGGGTAAAAGGCACCACTAGTTCTCCTTAGAATGCATGGGCGATGTGCACCCAGCCAACATCGTTACAGAGAAAACACGCTGCCCAATATCCCGCCGATATACGGACTGGCCAGACATCACGAAACAAAGGCAATCAGGGTCTGCATTTACAAACCATCCAATCCCACGACAACTGGATGCACAGAAACGCATTAACCCCAGTCCCAGAAAGCAGCCTTTGTGCACACATGGGACAGACTGTTGTCTCTGTAGGTTTACGTTTCTGTAGGGCCAATAGGTGAACTCAGTGCTGTACAGACATCTTTACAGCATTAGGGAGGGTACCAGAAACACACTATTTTAACAAACATTATAGGTATGGAGAAGAACAGTGTGTAAATTTAGAGGAATAAGCAGATATTTTGGATCCCAGCATAAGGAAGGTTTAGAGTATGAGAGTTTAGAATTTGGAGACTTTACAGCTCACTCCAAGAAAATGGTGTCATATAGAATGTAAAAGAATAGAGACCCACTCTGGGCCGTTGTTATAGATGTAATGCAGACCATGTGATATTAAAAGTGGCCATGCTCTCCTCTCCTTCCCCAAAAAGCCATTCACGTCATCGTAACCAGGCTGATTTTCCCCGGACGCTCAGGGTGTGTCAGTTGATTCTTAGGGTTGATAAACACAGATATATAGATACCTGCAGCATATTGTCTCATCGGGTTAAAATACAGTGCCGTCCCCGCTCTACTTTGATGTAGTGGCGGGCAAAGCAAAACATTCATAACAAAGGTGTTTTTTCGCTGGGTATGTGCTGAATTCTTGCTTTGTTTCCTACTAATCTAAGACTAGGAGGCACCAGGCAGATACTGAGCAAAACTTTCAAAAGGCTCTTTAGAAAACAACTTGCGTATTTCCCCCTTTTTCTCACTTTGCTAATTTCTGTTCCTATGACAGATCCTTGTAAAACGGGCGTAATGCATTTAGAAGCGAGCCAGATGCGGAATGCAAAACTTTTGGCACAGAATACTCTATCAAAAGACGCTGAAAATGAAATACACTCACCCAGAGGGATAAGTCTACAGTTTAATTTAATTTGATATTTCAAATTAAATTAATTCAAATGGTTATGTTGTTCCCTGGGAAAACGGTCTGGGTTTCTGACGGCTGATTGTTTAGCTCGTCTGATACATTTCATGCTGTTAACTAAGACTGATGTATGGAGGCAGAGGGAGGACATTTGTAATGTGCAAATACATTGTTTAAAAGGTTAACACGAGAAAAATGACTGTCATTACAACCATACGAAGTAAAATGCTTTTATCTTTTCAACACATGAAGATTACTGATTCTTTTTTGCGTGCATTTCCAGCTCTTGCACTTTGAGTGTAAGCCTTTGAGACAAGGGCTCCTACTATCATTTAGTTACTTTCCACACCGTTTAAACCACTGTATTATATTTGTTTATACCTCCATTTGGAATTCTCCCAGTGATACAAAGTAGCTGTCATACTATAAACCATCATCACTAAATTAAAGAATTAATAGGAAATATTTTGTTGGTGATAAAATGTGACCCTTTTCACAGGTGACACGGTCCACTTTCTATATGCTCTGGAATCACATTATTTCAGTCACAGAATATACCAGATCCTTTATTCTAGATCTTATCCTAAGCACCAGGAATATTGTACACCTGGAATTTTTGATATTTTTCTACATTTTTGTTCAAGCCTAATCTTTCTTAGACTTAATGCTCCCACACACGATACATTAACGCACCCACACACGTGATACATGTTTCTTTCAGGATAAGTAGGGCTTTAGATTAAAACCATATTTATATCTATAGCACAATCATTATTAAGAATAACATATAAAAAGCAAATTTAAGATAAAAAAAATTGCTCATTTACACTGGATGGGTGTCTCTGCTTTATGTTTGGCAACCTAAACCATCTTAAATCCTGCCACTGGGGAGGAATAAAAAGCATTACCTGCACACTGGCAGCAAACCCAGTGGTGCTGTTTTCCAGGAGGGGGCTAAGCACCATTTCTGACTGAACCCCCCCTCCTGTTTGCCTCACTGATAAGACATTTCTGTCCCATTAATATGAATCCCAGTAAGGTTTAATACTGTCTGTCTATTTTGCAGGATTAGGTTGATTTTCTTACCTTGTCTTGGAAAATGCCAGACAGGCTGAGATGACATTACCGCGTGGCAAACTCATGACAAGCATGAATTAAACACAGAGGAAACCCCCCGAGTGGACGGCGAGGGTCTAATGATTTTCATTTAACATCAAATTTTTTTTTCAACATGACAGGATAAAAATGAGGCGTTCTGAATAATGCAATGTATCCTGTATTATTAATATGAAACTATTAATAACTTTTATTTGAGTGGTAACAGCACTTTCTGCAGAACTATTATTCAGAATGACACAAAGGAGCAAATTATAAAAATGTGAAATGTCCGCCTGCTACTGTTACTATAAGATAAAAAATGACCCGGATTGCTCAGTTCTACCCCCTTGTGGTTCTGTGACCCAGGCTTTCTGCCCTAGGGGTCATATCTAGACTTTGTTGTAGAATTTAAATTGTTTTGCTGGGGAGGAGGGCAAAACTGTGCATATCTCTTGTTACCCAAAACCAGCCAGGGTTTAAGGTTTAGAGTAAGTAACCCGTCAATACAGAGAAACATATGTGTGTTCCGTTTACCAGCTAGACCATACCGGCCAAGTGTCCCTGTTTAGACTAGTCCCATTCTCTGTTTCAGTGCCAACCCCCCCCTAGACTGATTAGTGAAATGAAGCAGCTCTGTAATATAAAGCAAACATCGCTCTGTGTTCCCATTTTATTTGATTATATTTTTTTAAATTAATTATAAACAGCCGCATTAGGTATTATCATTAGTGTTGGTTCAATAATGTTTCTTTATAACACTTTCAATATTGATCATGTTAAATGTAATTATTTGACTGCATTGGCTGTGTGGTGATTCCCAAATAGAGCTATGGAATCTGCCAGTGCCCTATAATAATAATAATTAAACTATAATAATTTAATATATCATTAAAACAATTAAAACTTATTTTTGGTGTAATAATGACCCCTGGGTGTCAGAAGGGTCACTTCAGGGTGTTCTGTCCTCTTACCTGCAGGTACTGGCAGGTCCTACTTTGGGAGGCCATGTTCCCCTTGTCTGAGGAATTCTAATGCTGCAACTGCCCTCCTCAGCTGGGGCACTCTCATGCTGCACCTGTCCTCCTCAGCTGGGGCACTCTCATGCTGCACCTGCCCTCCTTAGGCTGTGGCACTCTCATGCTGCACCTGTCCTCTTCAGTTGGGGCACTCTCATGCTGCACCTGTCCTCCTCAGCTGGGGCACTCTCATGCTGCACCTGTCCTCCTCAGCTGGGGCACTCTCATGCTGAAACTGTCCTCCTCAGCTGGGGCACTCTCATGCTGCAAATGCCCTCCTCAGCTGGGGCACTCTAATGCTGCACCTGTCCTCCTAAACTGGGGCACTCTCATGCTGCAACTGCCCTCCTCAGCTGGGGTACTCTCATGCTGAAACTATCCTCCTCAGCTGGGGCATTCTCATGCTGCACCTGTCTTTCTCAGCTGGGACACTCTCATGCTGCACCTGTCTTCCTCAGGTGGGGCACTCTCATGCTGCAAATGCCCTCCTCAGCTGGTGCACTCTCATGCTGCAAATGCCCTCCTCAGCTGGGGCACTCTCAAGCTGCACCTGCTCTCCTCAGCTGGGGCACTCTCATGCTGCACCTGCTCTCCTCAGCTGGGGCACTCTCATGCTGCACCTGCTCTCCTCAGCTGGGGCACTCTCATGCTGCAAATGCCCTCCTCAGCTGGGGCACTTTCATGCTGCACCTGCTCTCCTCAGCTGGGGCACTCTCATGCTGCACCTGTCTTCCTCAGCTGGGGTGTTTCCCCACAGAAGACAGAGTTTTCCCGCTCACCGCACAGAGCATCTTTTACGGCTGACAAGAGACAAGTGACCAATCAGGAGCTGTTGCTATATGAAAGTTCAGTTCTAATTGGCTCCCAGAGCCCTGTAAGACACAGAACATGCTTTTACAAGCGCGTGCATGAGCTGTGTAAAAGCCGTTCTCTGATTGGTGCTCTTAGCCCATCAGGGTCTGCTCTTAATCTGGGCTCATGGGATGGCTTCCAAAGGGGGCAACAGGCTAAATTGGGCATAATGGGGGGCATTTCCCATACCCTGTGATTGGCCCTCTGACTAACTCTGTGACTGGCCCTGTGACTGGCTCTCTGACTAACTCTGTGACTGGCCCTGTGATTGGCCCTCTGACTAACTCTGTGACTGGCCCTGTGATTGGCCCTCTGACTAACTCTGTGACTAACTCTGTGACTAGCTCTGTGACTGGCTCTCTGACTGGCTCTGTGACTGGCTCTGTGACTGGCTTTGTGACTGGCCCTGTGACTGGCTCTCTGACTGGCCCTCTGACTGGCTCTCTGACTGGCCCTCTGATTGGCTCTCTGACTGGCTCTGTGACTGGCCCTGTGACTGGCCCTGTGACTAGCTCTCTGACTGGCTCTGTGACTGGCCCTCTGACTGGCTCTGTGACTGGCCCTCTGACTGGCTCTCTGACTGGCCCTCTGACTGGCTCTCTGACTGGCCCTCTGACTGGCTCTGTGACTGGCCCTGTGACTGGCTCTCTGACTGGCTCTCTGACTGGCCCTGTGACTGGCTCTGTGACTGGCCCTGTGATTTCATGAATTGTCCTAATTTTAGGTAATAATTACAGTCTTTCTGGTCCCAAAATGACTAAAATGGTCTGGAAATGCAGCGTTTCAATCTGTTTTGCATTTCTTTTTTTTCCTTGTCGTGGCAGATGGAGTGACACCTGTCCGGTGCTAAATCGGAACGCTGCGGCCCTTTCCGTGGATATTAGCATAAATAAATGGAGAGCCCGGGAAATGCAAAGAAAAAAAATATTTTGCAGTTGAGCCGTCAATCAGTATGGACGAGTTTTGCCACTGTGGGCAACTGTCACTGGCTTAATGTGATGGGAGTTTTGCTGTGCAGCAGGTCGCATGTGATGCACGCGGGAGAGGTGACTAAGCTACCGTAGCGGAGCCGCGCATGTTTCTGCGTAACATCCTCAGCACTGAGCTTAACGCAGATGCTGCCATGTACGGCACGGGGTGGAAGAAGGGTAGGGAGAGATGTAGGAACAGATACGAGGCGGGTGAAAACAGACAGAGGGGTTAATGAGACATGAACGCAGGGGAGCGAGAAACTGACCCAAAATCCACATAAATAAATAAATAACAACCCCGTAGAAGTCAAATCAGAATGTAACGGGAGCACCGGGAGATTTAACGAAAAAAATAAAATAACTGAATTAAATTAGAGCCGTCAGACCTGTCCAACCGCAAGTGTCAAACGCAGCTCGTTATACGGACGGCGGCTCCTCTCTGCTCCAGCTTTCCGGAAAAAACCTTTATTATATTTTTGGCAAATGAGCAAGATTTTTCTGGTTAACTCCTGAGCGCGGCAAGATGACGGCATCCTCCCTGCAAGGTGATGCGCATTTATCCTCTGCGACGCCAAAGGGGTTAAACGCTGAGTTTATCAAAATGCGATGTGGTTAAAAATACTGGGAATTCTTTCTTTAGTTTTTTCTTGCTTTTTTTTGCATAAATTGAATGATGTAGAAGGCTGCTGGCTGGGGAGAGCGGTAATACAGCGAGCGGCGAGAGTGACAGCATCTACAGCGCCGCTCCGCCAGGCCTTCCCAGAGACGGGAGTCAGGACGGAGGCTGAATGAGAGGCGCCTTAAGACACGCGCCCAGAGACAGAGATGGGGGGCAGTTCCGTGTTATGTCCAGTGGCCCGGTGCAGAGTACACAACCGGCCGCCGTAAGCACACCTGATGGACCGGTCATGTGTCTGTCACTCTGTAACTGATTTATAGAATTAATTTTGCTGATACATAACAATCTGGTCAGGTTATAGAAGACTATAACATACCCCGTTGCTTCACTAACCACCGCCGTCTGTTTGAGACGCAGGGCCAGGTGCCCCCCGGCTCATTGCTGATTTTTTATATTATAAAAAATAAATCTTTGTAATGTAGGCATAGGTTTAAATTGCTTGGGTGGTGCATGGCTTTCAAACGATTATTATTTATTGGTCTATGTAGCGGCATCCCATTCCATAGCGCTGTATCATGCCAGTGGGGCAACGGAAAAACTGCCACTCTATGTCTGGATACTATGGACACCCAGACCCATAATGCTCTCTACTCTCCAAAAAGTAGCTCATTTTGTGTTAAGCCATTTCTTATTGGACTAACATTTAGCTTTTATGAAAAGCTTCCAATAATATCATTCTTTATTGGGTCCAAAGTCAAGTCTTTCTTCTTTCAGTGAGATTATCTTCTCGAAAGCTCATCCTGCACGGCGGGTGCAAATGAAGTTCCTTTCCCTTAATATTTTGTGCATTTATAACAAATAAAAGCACACCCAGCCACAATAAAGCTGTTACATCGTATTTTGCGAAAAAACAGAAAATGACACTTTTTTTTCTTTTTTAAAACTGTTACCGAGCGAGAGAGAACAAAAAACAAACAAAAATACTAATGATGGAAGGTCCTTTTGACTATTCCTCCTCGTGAATGCAATGTTCTTTTAACCCCCTCAATGTCTCCAACCCACCTTTTATTTGAGGGGTTCCTAAAAACGATAACAGAACTCTGGGTATCTCCTAATGCTTGGATCCAGCGCCTTAAAGCAAAGCATCAGGGGACTGCACCCCTAAAACAGAGACTGTTGGGACGTATATATTCAGAGCCTGTTTTCAGATGCTGGGTTGATATATCAGTAAATGATGGTTTAAGCACCGTCTGCCCTAACAGTCATTATAGAACTTCTCCAGGAGAAATCAGCCGAAGGAAACACCATGAACCTGAATTAAAATAACATATGAAAAGGGAAAATCACTCCTAAGGATATTGTCTTTTCGATATGCTCATTAATTCAGTAAAACTCACTGGATTCTAGCGTTCAGCTATAAAAGATAATTGACAATATGCAATAAGAAGGTCCGTTTCATGCCTTTACTAAATAAACTTACAATAAATATGCAAAACATGAAATATGAAAAATATAAAAATTGCGTTAGCTTTACAGTCCTTGGCTGAGGGAAAGTGCAACATGGCGTGAAACCGAATGAAACAATATACACGGCGTGAGACAGAATGAAACCATATACACGGCGTGAGACAGAATGAAACCATATACACGGCGTGAGACAGAATGAAACAATATACACGGCGTGAGACAGAATGAAACCATATACACGGCGTGAGACAGAATGAAACCATATACACGGCGTGAGACAGAATGAAACAATATACACGGCGTGAAACCGAATGAAACAATATACATGGCGTGAAACCGAATGAAACAATATACACGGCGTGAGACAGAATGAAACAATATACACGGCGTGCGACAGAATGAAACAATATACACGGCGTGAGACAGAATGAAACCATATACACGGCGTGAGACAGCAGTGTCTATATATCCATCCTATGACACTATATTCACACACGCGCACACACATAGCTACACATCTGTATACACACATACATACACAAACATTAACAAAATAAATAGCAAAGAGACTTTCACATTTTCTATTTGCCCCAGACCATGCCATGATCAGCCAGGCCTATGGCCCACAGGGGCTGAAATGTAATATAATGCTTAGTGGAGAGGTGGCCGAGGCGTAGCATTTCTAATGACTACTATCAGATGTTTGCCCCATAATATAACGTTTTCAGGCGACTGGATATCAACCATTTGTATGAGTTCAGGGAGGAACGGACTTCATTAGCATCGCCATAAAGCATCAGCTCAGTGTGGTGTTGGAGCCGGGAAAGTCACCCAAAATATCACATGACTGACAGCAATGGTGCCTCCAGGTCTGCAGATAAGAGGGGTTTTGGGGGACAAAATTAGATAAAACCAGGTTTTTGTCAATGCCGACCGACATCACTGTATACAGCGCTGGGGGTTATATTACTGTATACAGCGCTGGGGGTTATATTACTGTATACAGCGCTGGGGGGTTATATTACTGTATACAGCGCTGGGGGGTTATATTACTGTATACAGCGCTGGGGGTATGACTGTATACAGCGCTGGGGGTTATATTACTGTATACAGCGCTGGGGGTTATATTACTGTATACAGCGCTGGGGGTTATATTACTGTATACAGCGCTGGGGAGTTATATTACTGTATACAGCGCTGGGGGTTATATTACTGTATACAGCGCTGGGGGTTATATTACTGTATACAGCGCTGGGGGTTATATTACTGTATACAGCGCTGGGGGGTTATATTACTGTATACAGCGCTGGGGGTTATATTACTGTATACAGCGCTGGGGGTTATATTACTGTATACAGCGCTGGGGGGTTATATCACTGTATACAGCGCTGGGGGGTTATATTACTGTATACAGCATTGGGGTTATATTACTGTATACAGCGCTGGGGGTTATATTACTGTATACAGCACTGGGGGGTTATATTACTGTATACAGCGCTGGGGGGTTATATTACTGTATACAGCGCTGGGGGTTATATTACTGTATACAGCGCTGGGGGTTATATTACTGTATACAGTGCTGGGGGGTTATATTACTGTATACAGCGCAGGGGGTTATATTACTGTATACAGCGCTGGGGGTTATATTACTGTATACAGCGCTGGGGGTTATATTACTGTATACAGCGCTGGGTGGGTTATTACTGTATACAGTGCTGGGGGTTATATTACTGTATACAGTGCTGGGGGGTTATATTACTGTATACAGCGCTGGGGGTTATATTACTGTATACAGCTCTGGGGGTTATATTACTGTATACATTGCTGGGGGTTATATTACTGTATACAGCGCTGGGGGTTATATTACTGTATACAGCTCTGGGGGTTATATTACTGTATACAGTGCTGGGGGTTATATTACTGTATACAGCGCTGGGGGTTATATTACTGTATACAGCGCTGGGGGGTTATATTACTGTATACAGCGCTAGGGGTTATATTACTGTATACAGCGCTGGGGGTTATATTACTGTATACAGCGCTGGGGTTATATTACTGTATACAGCGCTGGGGGTTATATTACTGTATACAGCACTGGGGGTTATATTACTGTATACAGCGCTGGGGGTTATATTACTGTATACAGCGCTGGGGGTTATATTACTGTATACAGCGCTGGGGGTTATATTAGTGTATACAGCGCTGGGGGGTTATTACTGTATACAGCGCTGGGGGTTATATTACTGTATACAGCGCTGGGGGTTATATTACTGTATACAGCGCTGGGGGTTATATTACTGTATACAGCGCTGGGGGTTATATTACTGTATACAGCGCTGGGGGTTATATTAGTGTATACAGCGCTGGGGGTTATATTTCTGTATACAGCGCTGGGGGGTTATATTACTGTATACAGCGCTGGGGGTTATATTACTGTATACAGCGCTGGAGGTTATATTACTGTATACAGCGCTGGGGGGTTATGTTACTGTATACAGCGCTGGGGGTTATATTACTGTATACAGCGCTGGGGGTTATATTACTGTATACAGCGCTGGGGGTTATATTACTGTATACAGCGCTGGGGGTTATATTACTGTATACAGCACTGGGGGGTTATGCTCAAGGACAAAAATATTTTCTCTTTTAACTACTGAGCTAATTCTAACAACCGCTGCTTGGTACGACCCCGTCTCTGTATCTCTGTGTATTCCATTCAGGAGTATAAAATGTGTTATTCTGAATTTTATATTTATTTAAAGTATTTTCCTGTTAATTGCGCCGGCTTTTTATTGTGCAAATATAGCTGCAATTTTCCCGTAAACAATCTATTGGATTTATTGACTTTTTTTTTGTTTTCGGATGAAAGAACTTGTAGAAAACAATCTTTTGATTCAGTGAATCTTGTCTTTTTCATGTTTGACAACTCGTACAGCGATTGTTAAAGATCGGACGAGTGAGACACAGGAGTTGGTTTGATAAGCAAACCGATCGCGTTGACCCTGGAAATATAATGGGAACGGCGAGCTTTGTCACTCAAAAAGTGCTTCAGTAGTCCTGACCTTGGCAGCTAAAGCCACAATGGGGTCGTAAGAGATGGAATTCCTCTAAGCTTGAACATTTCTCTCTGGTCTCTTAATAATGTGTTTTCTCCTCTCCAGTCTCTGTAAGAATACCTGATGGGCTGACGGCCACTGTTGCCCCAGTTTTGCACGCTGCTCACATTTTACCTAGAAATACGTCCAGTTTTGAAGTTATTGTAACAATTGGCCGAAACAACTTTATTCGGTCAGACGTTGGGGTGCCGTGTGTCATGGTGGCACCCACAGAACCCAGGACTAGCTTTCACTGGGCTGACTCGCACATCGCACCAATCAAATAACAATACGGAGGCCCTGGAGAAACCGACGGAGTCCATTAATCAGAGATGTCTTCCTGCGTTATTCTAAGGGTTTATTCATCGCGATGTCTGCGTGATGAATGGCAGAGAGAGATGTCATTTCTGTCTCAGGTGTGATAAATACAGTGAGAATGCCGTGTTCCCGATTATCATGAATCAGGGGGTATAGTTAATGAAGGGGCAGATCAATGTTGGTGGCATCAGGTTAACAGACTTAAAACTTATGGGGGGGTATGTTAAAAAAATAACAAATGTTGAAATTATAACCCAAAAATAAGCTGTTGTGTGTATATAAGGAGCAGAGGGGCACGGGGTGGCATTTGCCCTTTTCTGGAGTTTTGCCCGCAGCAGGAATGTTCTTGTGGGGCTATTTAATTCGTGGGAAAGCATTTGTTATTGGGAATAATTGAAAAGTATTTGAGTGGAAGGAGGGGGCAATATGATAAAAGTAGAAGCACTGGAGGGGTATGAGTTGGGCAAAATACACCAATGAAACTGGGGGGAAATATCATTCAGAAATAATTTGTTTCACTAAAATATAATTTATAGAACATGAAGCAGCACTGACTGCGTGTTACTGATACGGGAAGGTGCGCTAAATATTCATCAAATAAACGAACTAATGCAGGAATATAAAAGGCTTTAATACAGAAATGTTCTGTTTATGTTGTTATTATCAATAAAACGCCAATAAATGTATAAACGTTACAGTGAATAGAGTTTATGGCTTTATGGATTCTTTTACTGAATCCCCCATTTCCAACATCCGGCTCCGTATACTCTGCGCAACCTGCTCCAGAAATGCATTAAACTGCAGTCCTGTTATCACCCTTTTAGTGAGTTGCATGATAGCATATGGGGATAATTAACCCTTTGGGTATGCAATCAAATATCAAATACAGGAAATGCAAATCTTAATTTCCATCTCATTTTTAATGAGAAATATTGCTGGAATACGTGCTTTACACACAGATGCAGAATTCTGGTATTTCCAAAGGTTGCGCATGATGTGAGTCTTTCTGGATACGTCGCGCCCCTGATCCCTGTTATACACCCACTTGTGGTAACGTCTGCCGCACATTCACGGCTTACAGGGATTAACAATGTCGACAAGTATTTCTGTACAGTCTGTTCAAGACATCTTGTACTTTTATTAATTTCTTCCCAGCTGCAGGGCCAGTAAAAGCCTCGCTTCTTATTGTGTTTACTGTACATCTCACGCCGCACAAGTGAAATACGGGATATACGTTCTCAGACGACGACCATGGGGCTCACACTGCTAAATGCTGGCGGAAAACTTACCAGACTCACGACATCTTCATTGTGTTATTAGTTACAATCTGTGAGATCCACTTATCTCACCCCATGATATACAGAATGCATCTTGCTGGCGTTGACGGGGTTACAGTTACACAAAAACCTGGATGAAGGTAAAAATAAATTAGTAATTTGCACACAAGGTCATATAATGATATCAGGATTTCTTAGTATCTATATGTCAGTGCCAATCATTTACCCCAGTCATTATCTGTGCCCCCCCCCGTTCTTGCACTATATACCCACTGTACCGCGCGGCAAAGTATGATGGCGCTATAATCAATAATAATAATGCGTCTGGGATTCCTTCACAATTAAGTGTTGCTACATCTAACAATATTGTAATTAATGAATTCACTCCCTGCATCATTTCGATGTTTCACCAATAGTACCTTTTCGTGGGCAGAAGGCGCTGTTATATGTGCACAGCTCTGCGCATGTTCTATGTTACTATGTAACCTTAACCTGAAATCCTCCTGCTTTACACGCGACACGAGAGACCGGAGTATTTCAGCAGGTTTTCTTCATCAGTCCGGCTCCGATAGAACCATCTCTTTATCTCCTTGGACATAAGAAGCAACATTAGATTGTAAGCTCTTCCTTAAATGGATTCGGAGCTGAAGAAAAGGATTTACAGAAAGCAAGCGGAGATTTACTCAGTGCGTACAAACACAAAAGTAAGAAACTGTAAAGAAAATATATATATCTGAATCCCTTGAAGTGCTCCCCGGTGCCCGCTCTGAGGAAAGCGGTATAGATGCTGTGATTTAGCCTTGGTTACATAGCAACCTCAGTCCGTCTGATTCAAACGCATCCCCAAATCAATCAATGCCTTTAATAGCTCGGCTACAACAATGCGGGAACGAGCAGAATTCATCTTCATTTCGCCCGCGAAGCTGAGTTACCGCTGGGAAGAAAGGCCCAGCAGGTCTGCAAATGGCCCGTTATGTGGAAGAAAGGCCCCTTTCCAACACACGTCGCGGAGCTCATCCTTTGTGGGTAATCTCATGGAAGCTCAGAAACGAGCGCCCCCCCCCCCGACACGGAAGGAACTACATATATTTGGAACAAATTCCATACTGAAAGATGACAATAACTTTGACACAACATAAGGTTGTCACGCTGCCCCCCGTGTATTGGGTTCTTGTGGCATCGCCCACCCTTTGGGACGTTCACCTGGCTCAGAGGGTCGTTGACTGATGCTTAGGGGGTCATAAGCACAAGGAGTATAATCTACTTCCCAGAACACCTGCAAAGTGTGGGGGGGCTAGGGGTCTACTGTTGAACCCATCAGGCTATGTAGGGGTCTCACATACTCAATGTCGCCCCTAGGATGTGAATTACATTAAAGTGCTCCTTAATGAGCTCATCGCCCAGGTCCTGGTGTTTTCATCAACTGCGTTAACCTCCTGTGTGCCACGACCATGTAAGATGTGGAGTAGGGTTAAAAAGATGTCAGTTAACCTATAATGTGCCAAAATGGTGTCTGTTCTGTCTCCCTCCTTTCATCAGCCTGGGTGTCCCCGTTATACCTCGAGATCCTGCACATGACAGAGGGGAGGTTTGCCGATTAATGCTTTATTTTGCGTTTTTTTGAGTGGGCGACTCTCCTCCGCAGACGCTTTGCAAGATAAGCAAATAAATAAAGATGTCGGGTGAAGTGTCTCTTGCAGAATACAATCCATCATCAGAAAATGCGCCTAGACGCGCAAGAGACTTGAGATGGAAAACTATCAGCGCTTCCTTTGTTGGGGAGAAAAAATTAGCGGGAACTCGTTAGTAGATAAACACGATGCAGAGTCTACTCCTCTGCTAATTATTTTCTCCCTTTCTGATGCAGTTCCACATTTGGCCACAAGAGGCACATTTGATGATTTGCTGCCTGGCCATTGTAAAGTTACTGGATTCTTTCTGTGCTCCGTTAACTATTTTGTGTTAATCTTAACAGCCTGGCTTTCCTTTGTTGCCTATGATTGACAGTTCAATTGGTTCCTATGGTGATAAAAACCAGTTGATATACCAGTGTTTTCTGGGATCCCTGTAGCAGTGAACATGTTTTCATTAATGGGGGTAGCTGAGCTGTTGCTGGGCTCCCTGGTAAGTCTTGGTGAGTTTTACCTCCTCGTTCTTGCGCATGTTTCCCGCGGTGGCGCGTTCTACTGCTTAGCTCACCTACGAGGCAAACCACCAACCTGTTTGCTTGTCAGCATGCAGCGAGGATCTATGTGATGAGATCTTAGTTTGTGATCTTTGCGGTGGAAAAGCATCTTTTATTTGGAAAAAAATCAGCAACGAAGCAGAAAAATAGTATTTTTTGTTCATTGCTGCGGTGCCAGATTTCCTAACGGAAGCATCTGACATTGCGGGGTCGGGGTGAGAATTAGAATTGATTGCTGGGTTCATTTAATTTTTTAAAGAAGCCGTACACTTATGTGGATCATTGACAGTCGTGTATGTGCAAACCGCTATCCGGACGTCTCGTACGTTTATTACTTCTTCTAAGGCTTGGGCATCGTCATAGCAAATGTGCTTAATACAGAGTCCTATTCATCTTCTTGTAGGGTTCGGGTCTTGATTTCCAAGGATTAAAAATTATTGTCCGACGTGAAGAATGGAACATGTTTCATAGTCTGAGGCTCAACCGCCATTAAACAATTAACTTAAAAGCCCCATCTGAATGTAAAAAATTCCAAGCATAGTCGTCTCTTTAAGGAAATTATTAATGCTTAATACCTCCTGGGTACTTTCTGTGGGTATCAGGGTAGTTTAATAACCATTAGCCCCAGCAGGTGATGCTCCAGAGGTGATTTGGGGGCATTTTCTGTCTTTTTTTAACACCGATCTCGGGGTCAGGGTTGATTGAATAATTTGTAGTTGTTATATAAACCCAAAACACAAGGAAATTGCACTAGAAATCGCTATAAATAGGTGCCCCTTATTTCTTTATACCCTGGCAAGGGTCCCCCTGTGTTGCGTCGGTTACATCTCCCTGACAGGGTTAAAGAATCTGATTTTTTTCATTAATGTACGAACAGACAACCAGTTGAAAAGTTAATGCTGATGCATCATTTGTTGGAATATTAATGATGCTTTATTGATGGGAAATGAACCCGTTTTTAACCTTTCGAGTGGTTTCCAGCGGGATAAATGTATTCGAGTGATTCCCTGCCCCGTGATGAGCCGGGTGTACTCAGCGGCGTCCGGCGGAGAGGAGTCTGACCCGGTTATCGTGGTCAGACCTCAAACTATATAAAAAGCAGCATGTGGAGTGGAGCTGGGGCGCTCGGGAGACGTGCAGGACGGCATGTACACAAAAGATAAACGATAAAAGATAAAAGAGAAACGATAACGTTTGAAACAGGAAAGAATCATTTTTTCACTTATTTCTGGGAGATGCCCGGATTTGTGTTAATATGAATCCCATGTTAAGAAACAATGTAATTACTACATATCTCGGGTCTCACAATATAACAACATGTAGTTCCTCCAGCTCATGATATGAAGTGTCAGCTCTCTGGCCCAGCTCCTTAGCGTGTTCGGTCTCGGCTGTCGTGTGACTCCTGACACGCTCTTAGTTACTGCTCCCCGCGGCAGTCTAATGCTAATCACTCTGCTTGTTGCGCTACTCGTGATGAGCGTTTATTGATAAATCAGGTCTCCGCGCGTCACTCCGTTCACCGCAGCCTCTGGCAGGTACTTCTTAAGGTCAATTCTAATGTGTATCCGGGGAAGCCGGCGACCGATTTCGCATATTATTATACTATACAGACAAGAGGGATCTATACATCAAATCATAAATAGCCCCAGAAATGACTTTAGTAACATGATATTTCTGCATTAATATTAATGCAATTATTGAGGTTACGCTAAAAATGGCAGCCTGTGTCTCGCTATGGCCTCCTCTAAATTATAACCAGCCTTCTTTTTTAATGGTTTAAAAGCAGACAGGGGGTACGGGGGTATACAGGGGGTGCCCCATGTCTGCTTTTAAACCCTTACTCTATGTAACCTGCATTTCCGATGAATATTATTGTTTATGGATATATAGTGGATATGGGGGTGAGCGCCCCCTATGCCCCCCCCGGCTCACGGCTGTCTCGCGATTTGCACATTTACAGATGAGCTCAGTGACGATCTCATTCCAGCCCCCCGCAGGGGATCTTCCCTAGGTGGGCTGTTTGTGTCTTTGTGCGATGGATGGAAGATCCTAAGTTGTGGCGCGCTGCGCAGGCAGGGAGCGTCACCGGGCTGGTCACTGAGACCCAAAGAGAAGACGCAGACGTCTCTCCCGGGAGGGCCATTGGCTCATCTAACAAAACATTTCATCTCCGCCTCGAGCAACCAGTCATCGCAACGACGCAACAGATGCCGGAGCCACCTCCTCGCTCCCTGCTCTGTTTCTGCGATAGCCTCCTCTGCCAGAGCCGTCACATCTCTGATCTCTCCGCACCGATGTTACGTCCGTCTTGAGTTCAGTTGAACCGCGGAGAGATTAATACTCTCTGGCATCCTCAGTGTCGGCTGTCCTAACCTGTATTCATCACGTCTGCTATCCTGCCTCAACGGCTTCGCGCTGCCCGTGTAAAACCTTTACTCACGTGGACGGCAGAAAGCGACGAGGCCTCTCGCAAAATATCTGCTTCAGCACCAATTGTGCGGCCGCGGCTCATCCTGAGAATTTTAATAATTAAACAAGAACAGCTTTTAGCTTCTTAAATGTTCTGAAACGTACCGTCTAGTCTGCCGTTGTTTCCCGCTGTAACGACTCAAACCTTAATCAGTCGTTGGTCTCGTCTGAGATTCAGAGCCATATGTCTACCCCATGCATGTTTAATACCCTCACTGTATTACCCTCTACCACCTCTGCTGGGAGGCTGTTCCATTTATCTACAAGCCTCTTGGTAAAGTAGAAGTCATGGAAATATCAGACACTGATGACCATGTAACAATGTGACAATTATCATTATATCATTATATATATTTTGCGGAGTGATGTCACAGGTACCTATTTACTATCGTTATCCCCCCCGCTAGCAGCCGAGGGCCCCTCTAAACGGCTAAATGATTAATGAGGAAAAACCTGCTCATTTCCATAGCATTTCCCTGACTTGCAAGATTTGCAGCCACAGCGAATGTGTAATTAGTTTTTTATCCTCATTTTCATAATCACTCGTATGATTCCTGGCAAGTTCGTTACGCAGATACATTGTATGGAAGTCGGA
Source organism: Spea bombifrons (assembly GCF_027358695.1). Taxonomy (NCBI): domain Eukaryota; kingdom Metazoa; phylum Chordata; class Amphibia; order Anura; family Pelobatidae; genus Spea; species Spea bombifrons. The sequence goes on along the minus strand of NC_071098.1, from coordinate 968,574 downwards.
CGGCTCCTGCGGTTATACGAGACGCACCATCAGGCGATGGATCCTAGAAATGGTCAGACCTGTAGGTGCGGGACAAAACCTCACTTATCGTGGGTTACGGTTAACCCCAACCCTTTGTGGTCTCTGTAGGTCTCTCTAGGTGACCCCCAGACCTAATGGGCACGGAGGTCAGCGAGCTGGCAGGGGACCTGAGCCCACTCAGAGCTGCTTAACCCTCAAAATCGATCGGCCGGGGACCTTTTAGAAAATCAGCACTTTAATATTTGCCATGAATCTGGGAATTTCGGGGGCTCCATAATATGAAGTTTCCACTGGCCGAACGCCGCAAGGTGCAATGCTTGGCGTCTCTGCTGGGGGCTTCAAGAAACATCTGGACATTGATACATAATCCATGTGCATGCGCTACATCGTTACTCTTTTGGTAAAATATTTCCAGGGCTTCGGCGGCTCAGAATATCATCATTTTCCAGGACGTAGCGGCTCTTTATTCTAAAATAGACCACGTCGATCGATCATGTGAAATTACCGCCATTCACCAGCATTAGAAAAATAGCCAAGTTACCATAGAAAATAGCAATGCTGCGAAACCCGAAAATAAAACGTCCCGCATCGACTCGTCTCCACGAGAAATTGCGTTCCCCGGGAACATATATCATGATATCAACACAAGCCACTTCATCTCGATGAAAGGAGGCATATATTTTTTTCCTCCTTTAAACCTCCACTTGATTAGTTGGGAGGGTCTGATCACAAATTACTTTTATGATGAAAGAGAGGAATAAAGAGCTTTCTGAAAACGGCAAATCACAGGCGACGGGGACAAGGAAGAGGCTCACGGAGAGAAGTATCAGAGACAAAGAGACGAGGTTCCTGCGTGAAACGAGATGAGCTTAACTTAAACAAAGCCAGCGGGCGAGACCCGAAGAACGCGAGTGCCGCTAATAAGACGGGTAAACTCTCATTAAGAGGGTGACGTTTTCCACGCGCACTCGCCGGCCCCGGGGAGAAGCGTTTTTAATTTTTAACATCCCGTCGAGGCCGCTTAGATTATTAATATCTGCGCTTCCGCTCCCGTTGGAATTTGTTCCACTCGTGGCATTTACGATGTTTCCGGCCATTAATAATTTTTCTGCCAAATTCTTGCGACATTTCTGAGCCGCGTTATTTCAAAGGAAGACGGATTCGCGGAATGCCACGTATCACAAGACGAAGCTGGAACCCAAGACTCTTAGACTTTGTTTAATGTCAGAGTGTGGAGGAAATCTAACGTCTCTGTTTGTAATTACTGCCATTCGCTTTATAGCCGGACCTTTTAATTAATGCATAACGTGGCTGAACGGGGACGTTACGGCGGGATAATGGTCTCTGGGCTCCGAGTACAAAACCAATACGGGGTGAAAGCGATGATCTCTGTTATATATCCAGCCGGTCTGTTATTGGCGTCACCGCCGGTGCTGCTCGGGGCACATCGCAAATCACAGGAATGCTACGAGAGATAAAATAATCGATAGAATAATATCATCCGGATAATAGAAAAAAATAATTTTGAAAAAAAATATTATTTTTTAATCCTTTTCCGCGCTGGAGGAATGTTTGTCCTCATTTCATACCCTCTTATCAGCAGGTGTCCTCCTGATGAAACATGGCAGATAGAACATCCGTGTGCCGGTGTATCCACTGAACAAGAGATATCTTTACATGCGATGCGGGGAATTCCCGGGGGAAAGAGCAGGTGTCTGCCGGCAGATCGGCCCCATCCGGCCCCCGTCTAGCAGTATAGGTAACGTCTGAATGAGGATGCAATGGATTCTGTTTAAACCGCAGCATCTGGACAGCCGTTATAAGCGGATTTATTGCAGTTTTATCTCATTCAATGTAACTATAAACCAGGAACCGCAGTGTTTCCCATTCATCAATCCGCATTCTAAAGACTCGCCGGGGTTTTATACGTCTGGGTTCTGGGATGAGGTCACTTCCAGGGGCTGAGAAGGGGCTCCTTAATGACCCCCTTCAGACACAATTGGAAACGATACCCGCCAAACAGGAATACCCCCCCCCCCGTACAGTGTGTCTGGAGAAATAAAAGCATTGGAAGGGTTAATATCGAAAGCTTTAGTCAAACTGTCCCTAAGGTGCGACGCTCAGACTCAGAGGTGCGGAGCGGCTTTGAAATGCAATCTTTTATCTTCCGAAGTCTAATTAGAAAACATCGCAGACTCGCAGTAACTCTTTGCTGACGCCGGGCACCGGGAATAAAGCATGGAGATCACACGCGGCTCAAATGACAAACGACTTCAACATAAATCACGCGTTAAACCGCCTGCCAAAAAACACGCAAAGGCGCCCAAAGCCAATTCTTCCGTCCGGGTATCGGCTCCTGCGCGAGGCGGGGGGTTTGTCCTCGGGACGGCTCTCACCGCGTTGTGTTCTCAGCACTTAGCGGGGCTCGGGTTTGGTGGATACGGGACGCATTTCTCTCTCTGCGGTTTCCTCCATTTTTAAGGATTTTTCTAAATTGCTTTCCTAAATCCTACATTTTGCAGTCTCTACCCTAAATAAACCCCCATGTTAGGTGTTTGACGTGATTATTCCTCCCCGTATCTCTCCCCTGTTGTTATGTTTCTGATTGTTGCTGATTGGTTCAGGCAGCCCTCTTAAAGGCGGGAGGGGAAGGAACGGAAATTTATACTTTTAATCCCTCGCCAGCCGTAACCAGCCCTACAAACCAACTTCTTCCCCCATTCATCTCAACCAAGTCTGCATTTTCCACTGTGGGGAAGGGACCGCCGTGGCCTCTAAATGTCATTGAACTGCTAATCATTATAAGAAGGACCCACCTGTCCCATTACTGGCTCTTGATATCTGCTCCTTAGAAATTAAAGGGATACCAACATCCAGGGCTGGCTGAGAGTGATAAGACGTGGGGACTGAACACCGACTTTAAGCCGTCTTATAACAATACGAGTAAAAAAGGCAGCAGGACGGGGAGGAGGATTCTGTGTCGATGGAGGGGGGATATTGGCACAGGTTTTATTAAACTATTTATCTCTCGCTGCTGCGGCTGCCTTTATACTACATGGGGGAGCGGGGTGATAATGGCGGTTTCTTGCAGGCAATTTACAGTCTTTTCCTATTTTTTAGCCACCAGATTCTTTTTTAAGTAACCACTGGGGACGCGGAGACAGACGCCATTAAACAGCTCAGCAACTTGCAAACACTACCAGGTCCTCGGCGGCGGCCGAGTCTAATGAAAGGGTTCGCTTTATATGATCCCGTATGCAGGTGGACATATATGATGTATTCTAACTGCGAGGGCACAGCTTAACAATACCCAGACACGCGAGCAAGCATCTCAGGTACGGCTTTGCCTGCAGACGCACTGTTTAGTGAATAACCCCCATATGCTTTACTCCCCGGATACTATTGTACCCCTGCTAGATACTCTGTTACCTCCAGGCCAGATCTCCTGCTCCCAGAAAAGCAGAGATTAGTGAGGTCTCCCTCTGTAATCGCAGTCATATTATTCCCGCCAGCGCATGGAGAATCGATATTCGTCTCCACAAAGGAAAGGAAAATAGATGATTTGCTCTCGTTCCGAGACGCTTCGCGATTTTGGTTGCCGTACTCGGGCGTATTGATTATTCATAGTATGTTTTAGTTTCGCCAAAGTCTATTTAACAAAGCGCCCCTTGATATATCGGATAATTATCTGTATTCTGGGGAGCGCCGTCCTTCGAGAGATAAACCGCGTAGGTAAATATTAGTTTATTCTTTTCTTTAAAACCTGTAAATATAATGAAACTTTCCCTGCGATTCCTCCACTTTACTGCATAAAAAGCAAACAAAAGGCTTTCGGGTGACATTACGGCGTCGGAGAAAATGATATATTCATAAAGTGCAGCTCACAATGTATACACAGCGGCTCATATTCACAAAGAGCGCTTCCAAGTTCTCAATCTGACTCAGTTACCATGGAAACCGGTAGCACGTTTCTGCTGATTGCTCCACTTTTTGCAGTTTGCACCAGATAACCCCGTGTGTTTTGATTCTTCTCTCACATCTTGTGATTGAATATTGATGCCGGCGACACAGGGGAGAGATTGAGAAACCCTCCATGAAGCAGACATGGGAATCAGCGCCGCATCGCCTCGGGTGGCCGTATCCAGAGGTTCATAGAAATCTGTCTATAACCAAGTCAGCTGTGCAGACGCAGAATCATTATTATTGATTTTCATAGCGCCATCCTATTCTGCAGCGCTGTACAATCATCATTCTTCATTCAATATCCAGAAAACTTTCCGTAGGGAATTAAACCCAAATGAGCAGTAAAAGTGTGGAGAGGGACGCGCTGGTTATGGCTTCAGGAAGTCGTTTGCTGCGAATGGAATATTAATGAGCGGATGAGATTGTTGCATAAGAGACATTTCTTTCGTATTTTTTGTTATAATTGAGTCCAGTTTGTAGAGCGGCGATATCCTGATCACATCCCAGTTTAATAAGTGGATCTGCTTAATGTATGTCGCACATAACGTATTATTTATGACCGGAATGCAAATCGGAGCAAGTCGCGTATCCAAAGTGCCGATAATTTATTGGTGTGATGAGGGGATTTATTCTGAATATAAACACTGATTATGCATAATTTGTCTGTGATTTTAATATAACGATTAAATAATTGCTTCTGGACGCACGTGGCTTGCACAGTATATTACACAGAAGCGTTGCCGTAATGTATACATGACATCGGGGTGAATACGGTTTCCATGAAAAAGCATCATTTCAATATAATTAGACACGACTTGCCGTCAACCGCGCATGTACTTAAAGTACCCAGAAAGGGTTCCTGTTCATAATGTATATGATTGCAGGCTACGTGGAGATTCATCGTCATGTTATAGGCAATATATCATCGCTGCGTGATTGCCGGTGTGCATTTGTGTGAAATTACAATTCTGGAATCATTTTATTCTAATTCTGGGGGGGGGGGGTTCTGGCTTCCAGTCTACATCCTACGGCCGGCTGGGGACACGGAAAATGTCTTCTAGAAACAATAAGGAAAGGGAAATATTCTGACCGTGTTTTTGGAACAGAAGAATATTTTTTCTTTTCAAAATATGGCAGATTAAGATAGGAAAATGGGATTTTTTCCTGTGGGCCTCTCCATAGAGCAGTAGAGGGGGTGCCCGGAACTTCCTGCGCAAACAAAGCTTTTCCCGCTCGCACTCCTTCTAGCAGCTGGGCTGCAGGAAGTATCGTCGCCATCTAGTGGTAAAAAAGTGAAACTGTATCTGTTCTAAACATTCTTTATTGTTCATAGCTACACATTGATTATTATTATTATCATTGTTAACAATAATAATATGAGTGTTGATGAGTGTTGGTGGCTTCTTGGGTTCCTTCTTTTCTTTTTGGATGTAATACAAGTAGTATGTTCTACTGTGTGAGGAGGGAGGCAGGGAGCGGATTGGGAGGCAGGGAGCGGGTAGGGAGGCAGGGAGCGGATAGGGAGGCAGGGAGCGGATAGGGAGGCAGGGAGCAGATAGGGAGACAGGGAGCGGATAGGGAGGCAGGGAGTGGATAGGGAGGCAGGGAGCGGATAGGGAGGCAGGGAGTGGATAGGGAGGCAGGGAGCGGATTGGGAGAGAGGGAGCGGATAGGGAGACAGGGAGCGGATAGGGAGGCAGGGAGCGGATAGGGAGAGAGGGAGTGGATAGGGAGGCAGGGAGTGGATAGGGAGGCAGGGAGTGGATAGGGAGGCAGGGAGCGGATAGGGAGGCAGGGAGTGGATAGGGAGGCAGGGAGTGGATAGGGAGGCAGGGAGTGGATAGGGAGGCAGGGAGCGGATAGGGAGGCAGGGAGCGGATAGGGAGGCAGGGAGCGGATAGGGAGACAGGGAGCGGATAGGGAGGCAGGGAGTGGATAGGGAGGCAGGGAGCGGATAAGGAGACAGGGAGCTGTCCAGCAGATGCGGTGCTGAAATGCAGCCAAATTCAATACAGGCTTCTTGCTGTAGGACCTGCTCTATTCCCAACATCTCATACCGTCTTGCTAGATACGTCTTATAATCATAATTACACTTTGTGCAAGTGAAGCAAACAGACCCCCTCTTCTTTCACTCACGTGAGCCTGTACAACATAATGGAACGTCAATCCACAGAGACACCCACTACAGGAGAAAAATGGAGAGACAGTAAAACTAGACAGACAGTTATTTTGTGGTGGGAAAAGACTAAGGAGAACAGATGTTGGGAAACAATAGAATAAAGAAGCAGAAATGATAAGTGAAAGAATTGCAGGGAAAGTGGGGGTGATGGAGAGGTGAAGGCAGGCGGCAGGGGGCAGCTCGCCGACGCATCCTCTGCCAACAAGGCTGCATGTGGTGGGCTCTATTGTATATAGCGCTAGCGGACCTGAGAGAGGAATCCGTCTTCTCCAAATATCCTCTAACATAAGTGTCATAAACATTGTGAAATCTTCCATTCACCCTCCATTCACCCCCCTTCGTCTTCACTTGGCTGTGAGGAAGAGCGAAGCCGTGAGAAGCTGTAAGAGACCCACTGACAGACAGATGGAGTCGTGTAATTACACAGAGGAGCTGAAGCATTTTCTGGAATTACGAATGTGGGTAGACAATTAAACTCTTTTCCAGAAGATTAGCCTTCTCCCTCCCATCTGTGCTCCGCTGGCAAGTTTTTAGGGGCTGTTTACAAGGTATTGGGGAGCACCCCCCAAATAAAAGAGAAGGGAGCCAAGTGTTCAGTTGGTTTCACGAGGAAATAATAGCTGTCCTTTCTCTCTCTCTTGTATTTTTTACTCTCTTACTTGCTTTCTCTTTTTGTTCTCTTTGTTTTTTTTCATTCTTTGTTCGTTACTCATTTTCTCTCTCACTTTCTCTCCGTTTTTCTTCCTCTTTCTTTCTATTTCTTTTTTTCTTTCTCTTTTGCATAATGGGATTTAACTCTTCAGTAACAATATTTGTTACTTAAAGAAACAACACCAATCAAAAATAAACATGAGCTTCATATAAAACCCCACTTTTTATTTCTATATTAAGCCAGGACTAGACGGCCGAATGGTTCTTATCTGCCGTAAAATTCTATGTTTCTTTTTGTCGTTTACGTTCTAGTCAAGTGGTTTGCATCTGCCTTCTCTCCGCTAAATAACCGCAATGTAATTGCATTTTATGGTATTGCTTCTGTTAAGCTTTTGTAAAAAAAAAAAAAAAAAAAAGGTCAAGAGATAAAATGTATCTTTACTGGGGTTACGCAATCCGTATCATTCTATGATGTCATATTCTATGTAATGTATCATCCAACTCACACTATAATATATAATATTGATGCAGAGTCCCTTTAAAGCCAAGATTCTCCAGCTGGGTCTTTGATTTTCTCCTACTCTGGTGGTCTAGAATCTTTTGGATTCTTCTAGAATCTTTTATTTTTTTTGGGGGGGGTTTGAGAAACTCAATCAGCAGAGGATGAAGCAGACGCAGAGGAGTCAATGGGAGTTTCTGCAGATGCAGCCGAAACCGTTATTGGGGACCGACTGCCGAGCTATTTCTATTAGTTTCTCATTAGTTCATTAGTCAGAAGCACCATGACTAGAGTCGGATAAACATTCTTTTCCAATATCCTAAGGGGAACGAGACAGAGGTGATTTAATCCGAGGTGCCGTGTGCATGCGCAGTGCCGGGCTCTATACGACTAACAGGAGAAGCAGAAAGTGTCATCGGCAGCCCATTCTTGGCCCTCGGGGCATCTTTGTTTAACTGGATAAATGCAGCTGCTTGAGGCCTCGATGCCACTCTGTAGGTCTTTGAGGTAAAAGTAAAGATTTTTTGTGATCCCTACATTTCTGTTACCCACTTAATGGAAAAATGAAGGCTAATTTAGATTGGGAAGTTTGGCTTGAAAGCTTTCACTTTAAACATGGCTACACCGGGACATCAGCATGGCGAGTGAGACCTTTTAACAGTCACATGACTGAGTGCGTGTGACATCATACATGACCAGCTGGCAGCGTGTGTTCTGTGTGTTCAGTGGCCGAACCTGTTGTGAGGGCAAAGACTGAACAGAAAGGGCAAATAACACAAAAATATATCCAGGTATTTACTAAGTCATGGAATTACCACGAATTGCAAATAGAAATAGGGCAAAAATACAAAAAGAGAGAGCGACGGGCAGACGGGGGGTATGATGTCATGACGTTGGGTTCTTTGCTGGAGATATTTTTCAGGGTCCTGCGGTAAAACTTTACTTGTGGTGAGAAAATCTCTTTAACTCCATCAAAATTCCATGAACATAATTGGAAATAATCTCGCTTCTATTTTTCACGTGTTCCGTCTCCCTTTGGAAGGCTGTCATGCGTACGAGCGCGCCCGCCTTGTGATGCCGCGTGTCGGCGCGTACGCACCTGAAGTGTAATTGGAAAGTGTTTTGTGCTTCTGTTTGAATGAAGGAAACGGTGTAAATGCAAATTGCCGTTATAATTTAAAGGAAGGAATGACAAGCGGCCTCCTTCAGAGGAGGAAAAACAGCTTCTGCGATGACACGGAGAGGAAGAGACGTTTTATCTCTCACCACATCGGGATCACCAGCCCATATCATTACCACGGTTAACCCTTTCAGCCCCGCATTACTCACACAGTTCATTTTGATAAAGTTCCCACAAAGTGTTGTCTCCTCCGTCGCGTCTCGCGTTTTCCAAAACCACCCATCCTCCCAAAATATGTCTTAAGAAAAAGCCTCTTTTAACTTTAATTTACTTTAATTTTGGGAAAAACGTCCCAAAATATAAAATGAAACTAAAGAAAAAGATTGGAACTCTCAGAGATACGTCTAATATGTTTATTAAAACAAAAAGCCCATCACAAAAGCCAACGTTTCGCCCTTGTACACGCTGGGTCTTCATCAGGACAAAATAGATAGACTGATAGACAGACGAGTTCGATGCTTTATCCCGGGCGTCAGGTTGATGCAGAAAATGTAAAATACTCACAAAGGAAAAATCCTTGGATTAAAAAAACACTTATTATTTATTTATTATGATTTTATTTAATTTTTTTATATAATAGACTGACTTTGTTTCCGGCCAATCCAGACAGGATTTTCTCGCTGAGCTGTTGGGGTATTTTTTATTAAATCCGTTCTGGGGATTTGAGGTGCTTGGTACTGATATATAGGTTATGATTAGCAACATATAGATAATATACACAGAATGTTTCGTGTGTTATAAATGAGATGCCGCGTGTTTACCCCCCGCGTATTAACGCAGCAGAAGCGTATGTTTTACGCCCCGCAGGTAAATTACAATAAGAGAAACATTTTCTCCCCCCCCCCCGATGAAGCCATCGGAGACGCGGGGCAGAAATCCCGTCAGGTTCCCGTCAGGTGGGAAGCGATTCATGTTTAGGTGCCGCTTGCATGAGATGCAGAGATTTGGTATTGAAGCCGTAGAGGGTCAGTCTTCGGGGTCACGTCTAATCAGAGAGGTACGAACAAACAAAACGTGCGCGGCTTTGATCAGAACGGGAGCGACGGACAGGCTGACATGTTTTTTCAGAGACCGACAAATGCAAGAAGATGGATTTTGCTTGAGGCTGAAGTTTTGTGAACTCGTCTCGGTGAGAAGCCATTAGCTGTTTTGGAGTACATGCGCGTCCCCCCTCACCACACCGCCTTCCACCGCGTCACGCAGAACAGAGGAGGCCTTCCCTGGATAATTGGAGATCAGAGATTCCCCGTCACTCTCAAAGTCCGAGCGCAATTTACAGCCTTTTGATTGCTGGCTGTCTGGCATTCTTTTAAGTCGGCTCCACGCGGAGACAGACGAGCTCTGCTACATCTCTGCTTTTAAATCTGCCGTGAGGTTCCGTCTCTCGAGTCTTTGCAGAGAGCGCGTGAGCGCGGCATGAATGTATTGGATTCACTCCCAACCCTTCCAAATATTATATCAAGCTGCGGTAGGTAAAGTAGGCTTCTTAGACCCGATATGGTGCCCATGGACCATTTAGATATCTTTCCATCTGAAGAAGAGACGTCTGAGGTCCTGAAAGCTTCTATAACTTTATAACTTTTTCTATGTTGGCCCAATGAAAGGAATCAGCTAACGGCTCTAATAAACAGGAGATACAGTGCGCTCCGCTAATGTATTCTCCGGGGATCCGGATATTTATTTATCAGCTCTTACGCAGTTGTGCACGCGCTGCAAAGCTTTCATAAAGTGGCGGCAAAATAAACCACATTATAGAAACAAAACCTCACATTTTATAATAATCATGAGATTCGTGTTTTCTGGGTTTTCTTGTATTTTCTTTCATATTAGAATTGATATTTTCATTAATTCCACCTTCTTAAAACGATGACGCGTTCCGGCCGGAAGGATGCTTTACTTGGAAGCCAAGGGGTTAATATGTCTTTTATTCTCTCGTAAATGCCAGGGGTTAATATATAGTTTATAAAGTGAAATGCCAAATAAATATTTCATATTTTGAAATGGAAGTCGGGACCCTGCTCCGTGACATTTCAGCGGCTGATGTTCTCCCCTCGATCAATGTGACCAGCGGGGGAGCGAGTCGAATTCTGAGGCTTGGACCCGACTTCAGGCCTCACAGCGGCCATGCGTTTCCAAAATGATTGTTTTATTAACCTGTCAATGACTCGAATCTTTCACGTTTATAACGAAGCTCCATAGCTGCATAAGCTGAGCCTTCTGTGAGAATTGTATGAATGCGCACTAAAATGTATCAATGCTACTAAATGTAATACGAGTGTAACTAAATGCAAAATCAGAAACACTTACCCCTCTAAAACAGAAACTCGTGCTAACACCATACACTAGCACACACACACTCTAACGCCATATGCTGACACACACACTCATGCTAACACCATACACTAGCATACACACACTCTAACACCATCTGCTGACACACACACTCATGCTAACACCATACACTAGCATACACACACTCTAACACCATCTGCTGACACACACACTCATGCTAACACCATACACTAGCATACACACACTCTAACACCATCTGCTGACACACACACTCATGCTAACACCATACACTAGCATACACACACTCTAACACCATCTGCTGACACACACACTCATGCTAACACCATACACTAGCACACACACACTCTAACACCATATGCTGACACACACACTCATGCTAACACCATACACTAGCATACACACACTCTAACACCATCTGCTGACACACACACTCATGCTAAAACCATACACTAGCATACACACACTCTAACGCCATATGCTGACACACACACTCATGCTAACACCATACACTAGCATACACACACTCTAACACCATATGCTGACACACACACTCATGCTAACACCATACACTAGCATACACACACTCTAACACCATCTGCTGACACACACACTCATGCTAACACCATACACTAGCATACACACACTCTAACACCATTGGCTGACACACACTCATGCTAACACCATACACTAGCATACACACACTCTAACACCATCTGCTGACACACACACTCATGCTAACACCATACACTAGCACACACACACATGCTGATACCAAATAATAACATGCATATTCATGCTAAACACTATACTCTAACGCACACTCTAATACCATACAGTACCATGTGCACACACATGCTAACAGCATACACTCACACATACAAACACACACTCCACTGCCATACGGTAACATGAACTCATTTTCACATACACACACTCACTCTAACACCACACACTTACACATACATATACACAGAAACACACAAACACACCGCTTCTCCCTTCCCATTATCGGTACAGAGCTCTGCCTGCACTGCAGCTCCCACTCTCCATGCACTGTGCCGTACCGCTGCCCTTCGACCCTTCACATATAATAAGTTGAGTGGCCATGACACTGATATACGCCAGGATTTTATGCCCCTGGAAATCATTTTTAATGACTCTTGCATATATTACAGAGTATTGATCTTTCCCCAATATGTAGACGCGTCGGTCAATTTAATAATGAAGTTTCGAATCCTGCTGACAAAGTAAAATAATCGCTTCAAGTCACGTTTTATTTTATATAAGCAAGCGAGAGCAGAAATTAGCGCAAGAAAAATGCAAATGTCAACAGAGTATGGTCCACGCGTCCACGAAGCTGTGTATCCCGAGAAAGGGACGCAGATTATACAGATATATATGGAGCTATATGGGTGTAAATGTCACAAGAGTCACATGATGTGAGTTCCGTGAGACCCTCTAACTCTTCACACTTACCATAGTAGTTCACGTCTGCAATGGCCCATTTGGTGGCACTCGGCTCAAGTGGTGATACCCTATATCCATCAATGCCAAGAAAACTCTCATAGAGGGTTAATAAAAGTCACATTTTGCCAGGCTTGTGAATCCAGCGCTAATATTCGGTGACGCCGGCGTGACTCGCGCTTCACAGTCAATCAGTTAGTGTTAAAAATATACTTTTGTTGTTTATATGGATGCAGAAACCTCCGGTCCCAGCGGCTGCCTGCATTTCCGCCTCTTGCTTTGTTCTCCGTATTAAATGCCGGATAAAGTGGGTGAAAGCCGCTGCTTTTCCATCTCTCCGCGCAGCCAAAAAAGCGAATATTTCCGTCATTTCGTTTCTCGCGGCTGACGTTGACTCCTACAAAAATTATCGCTTCCATTTAATTCGCCTAAACTAATTCTTGAGGGAAAAAAACCCACTTTTTTCCTGCCGATGAGGCGGTTATAGAGCTAAGTTTTTCTCGCGGTTGGTGGGCAGCTCCTAACAATGGCAGCTTTATTCCCGACGCGGGGGGAGAGCACTTTATGAAATGTAAAAAAGCTAAACGCTCGGCGTGTTAAATCAACGAGCCAAGAGAATCGGGAGCGGATGGCACGGACAGGCCGGACACGCTGATCACCAACGCAAAACGCGAAAAAAGGCAGCGCAGATATCTACATGCGCGGCACGGTGGCCAAATCACCGAAATATCGCACAGAATCATATTATTTCCTTATTTGGTCATATTTCTCTAATTCCAGTGACAGAAAATGAATGTTTTAGACGTCTCATCACATCACGTAATTACGGTCTAACACCGATCGAGTTTGTGGTTAAACGGATTTATTGCTAATTAAGTGTCTCTAAACGCTATTGGTAGCCTGATCAATGGTTAAAGCTGCTGTTCCACTTAGATCAATAATTGTGCTGACAGATAAGTCTTCACGCATCTGCAATTATTATTATTATTAGGATTATTATTTATTAATATAATTTATTCTCTAAAGATTTCACCATATAACAGCCCAGAAGTCGTTTCCGTTTCTATGGCAACAACCTATCAGTGCTGGGTTATGTGTCACCTGACATTTAAGCATACCCTGAAAAATGATGAAGAAAGCAAAATGTTATTGTGCGCATGAATATGGCGGATCGCGGGTCCGATGTCTCAAGGAGCCCATAAGCCTGCGGCTCGGACGCCGACGATTAATAGGATCTCACGCAATGGCTTGCACCGGAGCGTTGGTTTAATGCATTATTCAGATAGTCGGAGTTAAACATAGGAGGGATTCGCAGACCCTGACGGAGGTTATCGCGCGCCTGATCCTGTATCGGCTGCCATCCAGTGACTATTAGTGAGAGACTAAGGTGACGCGGCTTTCTATTCCGCTATTAAAAGAGCCTCTCGCTGAGCGGAAGAATTTAACGTTACTGGGAAAAACAAATAAACTTGGATTGAATGGCAATGAATGGGTTAAGCGTGTGTTTTAATGTATTTCATGCCAATGGTACAAAGAGCTTACAATCTAAATTGTTATTTAATTATGAGATGGGGCAGATTGGCTGCTGAGTGTGGGACTCGTGGCCGGCTTGTCACGTTGTGGCGCGCGGGGATAGGAACAGGTTGTGTGGTTGGTTGGTTTTTCCGCCTCTGAGACCCCCCGGCGGCTGAGCAGACGCTCTCACTGCTGCCGGCTTCACGCGGCTCATTCATTGAGCATTTTTTTTGTGTTTTAGTTGAAATAAGAGAGTTTGTTTAATCACGATGTGCTGTGTGTACGTGAATTACCCACGGATATATGGTGTCTGCCTATTATACTGCGCTACGACGTATGTCAGAGCTATATTACTATAAACGTGCACGTCAATCATACCTCCCGACATTTCAAATGGGGCACTTTTGTCTTAGGGGGGTGCGGTTAGAGGCCTGGCTGGGGTGGAGTATTTGTGTAACTGAGTGGGGTTATTAGGGGAGGAATAATGGGTTTTATTTACAATTTAATGTATAAAGCCGTTTCCTGCTGTTTCTATACACATTATCGGGGCTTTTAGGGCTGTAGAACCCTGCGATCCCCTCATACCCAGCAAACATTCCGAGCTCCTAGAAAAGAGGGGCATCAGGGGGGGAGAGAGGGGCATCGGGGAGGAGAGGGGTATTGGGGAACGAAAGGGGGGCAACGGGATTTGGGTTCCAAAGAGAGACTGATCACACCGAAGAGAGACACTTGGGAGATTGTAAGCTGGCGAGCCGGACCTCTCCGCCTAACGCATCGGTTTGTCTTACGCTGTGAATTCTCGTCTTGTCGGACTCGTTGAATTTATGGATTGTATTAATCGCTGCGTAAACTGCTGGCGCTATATAAATAAAAGCTAATAATAATAATAATAATAATAACAGTAAATTGTGGATTTTGAGTTTATGATTTGGAGGCTCCTCGGGGGGTCTGTCGAGGGGAATAACATTAAAGACTTTTCCGGACAAATTATAATTTAATAGTAACAGAGATTTATTTTTTCCGTCCAGCCGTCCGCATCACGACCCCAAAGACAGAATAACAGCCTTCGATCTGAAGCTCTTTTTATTCCGCGTGCGTTAAAAAAAAACCTCTTCCCAAATGTTTTGGCCGATCCTCGCCCCGACTCCAGCGGCGGCTGCTTCCGTCTCAGCAAATCCCCCGTAAAAGCTCCCGACTCGTTTTAATTGTACGGCAGGCGACGAGATGGAAGATATTAATCAGGAAAGCGGGGGAAATAAATGTAATAAATAGTCTATTAAGTTAAACAATTTTTCAGCTCTGATAGCGAGCGGCGCGCGTTCTCTGAGCTCCATTACCTCCCGAGCCGCACTGGAAAAAAATTCTTTACTCTTTCTAATTAGGTGATAAATTTCCGTGGAGCCACAAACGCCACCTGCTCGTGGAAAAACGTGGCGCTCGCACTTTCTGTGGCTCTCGTCTCTTAACGGGCGATCGTGTAATGATAGAAACCCAGACCCTGCTGGCAGATCGGCCCCCGTCGGCCCCCGTTTCTCCAGCTGTAAAGACCTTAATCAGTCATCGGTCTCGTCTTAGGAGCCATATCCCTGTCCCATGCATGTTTAATACCCTCACTGTATTACCCTCTACCACTTCTGAGTGGCTGTTCCGCTTATCTACCACCCTCTTGGTAACGCAAAATAATGAACCAAAGAAACCTGTTTGTGTTATCATCGCACCAAACAATGGGTTTTATTTCCCTAAACCGACAGCGCCCTGCATCTCCCGGTACCTACCGCCATTAATAACGCAATACGTAGCCCCTTCTTCATTCTGCGTTTGGTTTCATCCATTCTACGGGGAAAAAATCAGGAAAAGTTATTTTTCTTTTTGCAAAAATCCGCATTCATGGCCTGATAAGCAGCCGCTGTCACAATCATTATGCGGGATAGGAATTCTTGTGCGGCAGTCGCTCAGGATCCGTTCCTCGGCGCTATCCGCTCGCTACAGTTATCTGTTCATTAATATATAACGGGGGATTAACTACCCCAGGCGTGGGGTTTTAGAACTGTCAGGCATCTTATTAACATTTCACCATGCGCGGAGGGATCGCCCCTCGATACGCGGGGATTGCACACCCATCGACCAGGATGAAGTTGGCCGACTACGGTGACAGTTTGAAGAAGTTTTTGACACATTCGCCAATTAAGTTGATGCGTGGTGGAGACGTCTGCGCTGCGACTGCATCAAACGTCCCCCTGTCTGGATTCATTAGAGTCACGCAATGGAGACGGAAAAGCACAAATTATACAACGGATCAAATAGTCGGGACTTCTGCCGAGTCTGATAAATCCCAGGACCTCAGGAGCCTAAAAAAACAGAATTATTACAAATTATTAAAATGAATTATTAAAAAAATAAGTGAAATGAATTCTCCCTTAAGGAGGACTCTGCTTCTCATCTACAGTTTTAGGGTTTAATTCTTAACTTTAATAAACGCTGAGTTGATTTCTGAGTCTTTAGCTGAAGGTCATAGAAAAATATACAGAATCGCAGAAGAGGTCTCTTCTACAGATAATAATAATAATATCCAACTGAAGCAGAGACCTCCGAGGTCCCCAAAGCATAATTCCCTTTGTTAGCCCAATACATAACATCACCTTTAATTAAAGACTATTTTTCTGTCGTGGATCGACGCAGCGATACTGAGTTTCTTTATTGGTTTTAAATATTAAACCAATTAAGATAAACGTTTTGGGTGTTTTTAGGATTTTTGCTTACTTGCATTAATGTTTCTTTTCAGTGAGTTTGCTGGCGCTCCAGTTCTTATATTTCCTCCTAAAGAATATTTATAAAGCTTTGGGCTCTTGGCGTTGGGTTATACTTGTAACGGGTGGGGGGGGGGTATTTGACTGCCCCCCAGTCGCTCCAGTTGTATAGAAAGATTCAGATCCATGTTTTCTGTTTCTGTTCCTTTGATTGACAGATGAGCTCGGACACATTTTATTACAGCGAAGACGGATGTTGTTACAATCTATCCACTTTATTATATGGGACGTTCTATGCAAGTGATTATTATTATTATTTATTATGTTTCATTATGATTATTAGTATTGTTAGTATTATTATTTATTATTAGTTATGATTATTATTACTATTATTATTAATTATTATTAATATTATTATTATTTGTTATAATTATCTTTTTTTATATAGCGCCAACAATTTACGCTTCCCTTCAATACATTTAATCAAAGGGTCTGACAAAACTAGACAAAGACAAACAGATACATTAAGCAGAGAGGGCTGGGCTTGCAAGCTTACAATCTAGAGGAATGCAGCGTTCACCATATTCTGTGCCATCTCCGCCGGTCTGCCCATCTCGGTGTTCTTGGATGAACCCGGCCGCCCCGCAGCGTTTATCTCACCCCCGGAGTCTTATCGCGGCTCCTGGGTGTATAATATTCACGTCTTAGAGGCTTAATGTCAGAGGGCCGAGGAATTCTCTTTATCCAATCTCTCTGAGGCGGATCTCATTCTCATGTCGGCCTCATAAAGGTTATCGCAAAGTACGGGGAGGATCCGAAGAATAAACAGAGAAGGAGAGGAATCCAAACAATAAATACAAAGACCAATAAATACAAATTCCGAGTAAATAAAAGCTCCGTCCCATAGAGAAACATTAACGGCTTCCCTGCCTTTGAGAGGGAGGTAGATAAGTAGAGCAACCTCTCAGTAGAAGTGGTAGAGGCTAATCCAATACCCAGTAACAGACGTATAAAACCCCGGCGAGTCTTTAGAATGCGGATTGATGAATGGGAAACACTGCGGTTCCTGGTTTATAGTTACATTGAATGAGATAAAACTGCAATAAATCCGCTTATAACGGCTGTCCAGATGCTGCGGTTTAAACAGAATCCATTGCATCCTCATTCAGACGTTACCTATACTGCTATGCAAGGAACTTTTACTACACTGAGGGGGTGGTAGGTAAGTGGAACAGCCTCCCAGCAGACGTGGTAGAGGCTAATACAGAGAGAGAAAATTTAGTCATGCGCAGGATTAGTCATCCCCGGAGCTCAGCGAATGGAGCCTTATTCTGCAGGTTGGTGAATGTAGTATCCACTACTCTGTAAATCAGGAGATGTCCGGTGTTTCTGCCGTCTGTCCGTCCGCGTTTAATCGCCTCGATGTGTCTCTAGATTCTCCCGGAGCTGAGAAGCGTCAGCTTTTTGGGGCAGATTTGGAACAGTTTTGTTCCATTTTTAGAAGCAGAGAAATTGGGTTTTTTACGGCGGATTCCCTGCTCGGTTTTCTGAAAACATGGCTGGGCAGAGAGGGAACTTTAAGAGTCGTTAAACCCAAACGGGGCACCAGGGAGCAGAAGCATAAACTAATAGCCTGATGCTTTCCTCGCCTTTTTATGGATCGCGCCAGGCGGCTGGATTGTCATAATAAAGACATACGGTGAAAGCTTTAATCGCTGCGAGGCCCAAGTAGCCCCCGGGGGCCGGTACAAGTATTTACGGGCTCGTACCTGTCTGATGTGACCCGCCAGCAGAACCTTCGATAAACACCATTAACGGGGTCCCTGCGGCCGACAGCCAATAATAACCCATTAAACGGAGGCAAAAGGAAACCATCTCCGGATCAGACATATTCCACGACGCGGGTTACTTGTCACTGGGCGGCGCATGTACAAAGCTGGAGTGCGTGGGACAAACACACAGCAGGCACTCAGATATGCTGATATGGCAACCCTACTGGTGGTGGATGCGGCCACCCTGGTATGCTTTGTGTGCTGACCCCCCTTGTGGCACACAAGTAGTTAAGCCCTTCATGTGTTGGTCCTGGTAGCTGCTGATGGGGTTACCCAGTTCTCTAGTTACCATGGTAACGGTTTAACATCATTATTGTTAGGGTAACCGTGGGTTGAGGCCAATGGGGTCACCGTCCCATGGGCATTAGCGGTATAAAGCCCCTTGTAATGGGGTCACCGTCCCTTAGGCCTTCCCAATATGGCGGCGCGTCTTGTCCTCTCAGTGTGATGTTGGGTTCGCAAAGAGTTGCCGCCTGAAAGGGTTAAGAGGCGGCATTACTGCGGTATTGTGATCGCGCATGTGCCGGGGGTGTTCAGATGCTTCGGCTTTTGAGGAAATGGTTGAAAGGGTTAAACTGCAGTCAGAGGGATTCTGGGAGTTTGTCTAAGGAGCCGACATGTTATGTAAATGGTATTTTTGCGTTCGGATCGCAGGGGAAATTAGCAGGAAAGCGAATGTTTGGGGAATTCTTCGGCGGAGGCTGCAGCGAAAAATCTAATCAAAGTTTTCATTAAAATTTCCATTCTTTTTGCCGCTGCTCAGGACCCTCGAAGTCTCGCTCGCCCCCAACGCCCCCAAACCGAGGGCGCGACTGTAAAAACAACACATTTTCTCCATATAGAGATGGGGTACGGCCCTGGGGCCGGGATCCGGTGCCACAATCCATGCGCCAGGCTCACAGGGGACCTCAGCTTCCCACAGCACGTTCTATTTATATAGCGCCAGCACATACCGTAGCGCTATAATGACGTCGTACGCGCGATAAATGAACGTTTGGGGGGGGCCCTAAAATACTTTCTCGTTTGGCCAAATTAACAATAAGATTAAAAACACAGTAAGACCACAGAGCTTACAATCTATGAGGTGAAGAAACGCTGGCGTAGGAATAACTCTCAGCGGCTGGGACCGCATTCCAAGAAGATTTAGGAAATTGAGAGGTTAAAATGAACGGACCAATCAGAATCCTGGAAAGTTAATTCCGGGGAAAGGAAGGAAAAAGCAACCACCTGGGGGCCCTAAAAACACCACAAGTGGCCACCGGCTGATCCCCCCGGTTACAACACCCTGTAACCCTCATATCACCCTCATATCACCCTAATATTACCCTAATATCACCCTAATACCACCCTAATATCACCCTCATATCACCCTAATATCACCCTGTAACCCTCATATCACCCTCATATCACCCTAATATCACCCTAATACCACCCTAATATCACCCTCATATCACCCTAATATCACCCTAATACCACCCTATCACCCTAATATTACCCTATCACCCTAATATCACCCTAATATCACCCTAATACCACCCTAATATCACCCTAATATTACCCTATCACCCTAATATCACCCTGTCACCCTGTAACCCTCATATCACCCTCATATCACCCTAATATCACCCTAATACCACCCTAATATCACCCTCATATCACCCTAATATCACCCTAATACCACCCTAATATCACCCTAATACCACCCTGTCACCCTAATATCACCCTAATACCACCCTGTCACCCTAATATCACCCTGATATTACCCCAATGTTACCCTAATTTTGCCCAAGCCAACTCTCCCTGTATTTCTGAAAAAAGTCAAAGAAAACCTGGCCTTTATCTGAATCCGGGGGGCCGGGCTTCCCGAAAGCCTTAAACCGGAATTAATCCTCCGGCTCTCGCTTCCCTCCGGCGCTCCGCGTTCCAAGAGCTTGCACTCCGCATGCCTTTTATGCATAAATTTCCAGAACAAAACGGGAAATATTTATTTTGAACCAATATTTTATTTTCCCCCGTAAAGCCGGTGCTCGGATTGTTGGCGGCTCGGATTAACGGACGCACGGTCTCCATGCGCGATTCCCGCGGCCCCGCCAGGCTCTGGATTACATTTAATGCGGGTTACAGCGTCTGGAGTGCAAATGGTTTCCTTTCTCAAGCTCTTTGTAGAAGCCGGGGCCGTGTAAGCAGGAGATAAATCCGTATACATTCACCCCTTCCCCGCCGGTGCGGTCAGAGCGGGGCCGGGGAGGAATAACGCCGCGGAGAAGCCGTGTTTCTCTCGGCGTGTGTTGCCGGTTTGCACTCGTGAAATATTACACGGAATAGAAGCGTCCGCACTTCACGCTTCCCAAAATGAAACCCAACCCCCGCTGCGCTTCAACGCCCCCCCCGTTCCCGCAGACGAGGACAAATAACGGCATTTCTGGCTTTCAGTGCTTTTTGGGGACAAAATGTACAAAAACAAGGCGTGCAATGTGACACGGTCCGGCGGAGTTATTTGCCCGGGTTCCTCACGGCGCTCGCCTCGTTTACCCAAAACGTTAATTTCCTTCCATTAAAGGATTCTATAAAATAATAGATACTTTAGGAAGCTTTTTCAGTAACTATGGCAACAGCCTATCCGTGCCTGCGTTTGTGTCACATGACAAGTGTCCCCTGCAAAAATGGAGGAATTTTTAAATGTTGTCTTGGAACCACTTCTCAAGAACATCCACCGGTGTCTTCCCTGGGAAGCCCCTCCATGCATCTACTACCGTTGCTTTCAGAAGGATTTTTTGGGCATGACCTCCTTTGTGTTAATTCATAAATACCCCGTAGCGAGATCTAAATATATCGAGATATTATCGCCATTAGATGTAAATACCCCGCACGCCGGTTTCTGCCGCACACCTTAGCGATTCCGCCCCGCTCTAATGATATAAATGTCACAGAAAAGGTCAGTTATTAGTGAGGCGGCGTCCGTTTAGCGCGGGGGGGGGGCTTTGTGCACCGGCGCCGTCCGGTCCGTCCGCGGGGAGAGGAATGATGTGGATGCGGCACCCTTGGAGTGAATCGCGCATGAATGGCGATATTAATCCCCCCGCGCTACACTTTCTTTCTGGGCGGTAATAAGGTAATTATTCTTCATACTAATCGCGCCGCCGTGTTCAGACAAAAATCATTTGCATTAATGAGCTTAGAACCAATGAGAAGCGAGCGGGGCGAGGAGCGCGGATTAGCGGAGGATTAATACCGTCTCATGCGCAGGACTTTGGTAAATTCATTAGGAGACAATAATAAATACTTAACTAATTAACCCCATTAGGGGAGCGGACGGCGGCACTTCATTTAGAGAGGCTTTAGCAGGGAGCCGCGGGAGGCAGGGTGACGCGGCGCGGGTTGGCGCGGGTTGGCGTGGGGGGGCGCTGGAGATTAGGTGGTTATACTTGGCACTGATATCCCGGTAACGGCCCGGCGACGCCGCTCTCTCTGCACCGTTGTTTTGCGTTGAGAGTTCTGGGTTTATAATCATTTTGAGGATGTGATGCCTGAGGGTGCTGGGATTTGTTTCCAGCTGCCCCCCCCTCGGGGTGTCACGAGCCGAGGGGCTCTGCGGAGGCTGGCGGGGGCGGCGTGAAATCAGGAGGCGGATTGGCAGCTGGATCCACATGCGCGAGTGCAGCGGGGGACGCGCAGGAACAGTCTCTGTGGGTTCAGACGCCGTCCACCTGGACCGGGCTGCTATCAGAACCGAAATCAGAACCGTGTCCCCAAATCCGCTCCCCCGACAAGTAAACCCCGAGCGTCTTCCAGCCGCGAGCCCCGGCGCTTGTTTTTCTTCTTTTTCCGCACAAACGCTCCGTTTAATCATTAACTCGATTACACGAATCCGGCTGGCGGGGAGCGGCGGGAAACCGGGGGGAAAGAACCAGAAAAACACAGCCGGCAAAGACCGAGCCCCGCGTCTGAAACCGCGATAAACCGCAAAGCCAAGGGCCCCTCCCTCCTCGCCGTGCCGGGGGTCTCGCTGACGATCCGCGAGGAAGGTGATGAGGCTGCGCAGGAATCGCTGGCACCGGGCCCAAAATCCAAATAATTATCATTAAAATAATCAAACACTAAGATAAGAACGGTCGAGGCCGCGTCTAATAATAACGATTATTATTTATTGAGTTATATAGCGCCATCATAGTCCGCGGCGCTGTACGATGGCTAAACAGGATGTGACAGAGGAAAGTCCGGCTCCCAGGAGCTCGCAATCTAGACATAATAATGGCTGTAGTCTTCTAGGACATCTTTAGAGTCCTTCCTATGAAACATCGCGCAGGACACTGCTGGTCATTAGGAGAATATAACTTCATTAATGAAAAGGTCACCATCTGTACCCGGCCAGCAGCCATAACACAATCTCTTTCCAAACCCTGATCAGTGTCAGTGCTTTCTCTACAGGAGGTTTCATTTAGGAGTGGTGGATAAGTGGAACAGCCTCCCAGCAGAAGTGGTAGAGGGTAATACAGTGAGGGGATTAAACATGCATGGGACAGACATACGGCTCCTGAATCTAAGACGAGACCAACGACTGATTAAGGTTTGAGTCTTTATAGCGGGAGAAACGGGGGACTAGATGAGGGCCGACAGGGGCCGATCCACCGGCAGGTTCTGTGTTTCCAGGGCTGGGCGCGGCTCAGGCAATGAGGGCAACAAGCAAGAGGCACAGTGGCTAAAGCTAATTTAATCTCTGGCACCCCGTGTGGCCATAATTAGAACTGCAGGTAGACCCCCCACTGCTCTTGGCCAGAATCCTCGAATTCTCTCTCAATTTGCCCCCCGCGTCGGCCATAAAAATGCTGCCTAAATTATTCAGCCTGCTTTGGTTTCAATAAAGTGCGCTGCTTGTCTGTAGATCCATCACGTGTCACATACAGCAAACATGTATAGCTTTCATCTTTGCGTATGGGCGAGATGGGGTTAATAGGGGCAGCCGCTCCCCCAGCAGACACCTGAGTTCCCAGGTATGTAACGGATTTATGGTATCATAGGATTTATGATGCGTTCGGCGCGGAGTTACAGAAAAAACTTCATTTCCGTTAAATTAAAATATTCAGCCCAATAAATCTCAGCCGCCCGTCCCTGAGCCGAGTCACCTTCTCGCTGATCATACGCGGCGCGGCCCCTAATACCGGGGGATAAAGTGCTGACTATCACGGGCAGGAATCTCTCCGCTACCGGTTCAGCGCCAGCTGCTTGGCTGGCTGAAAGTCATGAGAGTTGTAACTGGCAGCAGCTGTAATGCGTGAATATAACGTTCAGGCCGTCTCTCAGAGGATTAAAACGATGAAATGAGCTTTACCTCTCGATGACTCCGTCATTTATTGACCGTAACAATGATTTCATTACAATGTATCGGTGAAATAGAACCCAATCGGGAAATCGTTACCCCTCCCCCGACGCTGTCAATAAGAGGAAACGTAACCTAAAGAGGCTCCGGCTGATGTTTATGAAAAGATACATTTTATCGCCGCATTCTAAGAAAGAACCCCGCGTGCAGCCAACGGGAGGCCGGCGGGCGGAAATCCCACCTCCTAACGGGCTGACGGCGGTAATTGGGGTATTAAAGAGTGGGAAGGACTGTTCTTTTTATGTCTCTTCCCAAACTCATGGGCATTAACCCACCAAATAAATCGGGTTTGCTATGATGTCATATGATGTCATTTAGTAAGTACAAGACATGGACTTCCTTGACTTATGCCCTGGCCTGACCTTTGATGACCTTTGATGAGCCTCATCAGTGCTGCGATGCTCCCTCTGTCTGGGCCGGTCCTGAGACCCTCTCTCAGAGGGGCGTCTCATGGGGGTCCGACTCGTTGGGCCTTTGTTGAGTGCGGGGAGGAATTACACCGTAAGGTCTCCAGCTGGAAAGCGGCGCGAGCCTCCGAGATTCATGGCTCGTGAGAGACGCGCGGAACGCGTCGGTGGATGTGAGGAATGGATAGCGGATCGCGGCCGCCGTTTGTCACGTCTTTCTTTATAAGGATGATCTGTTTTTTGGGGTCCCGTTCTGACGGCTTCGGAACGACTGCTATCGCCGGGCGCGGGATTTATTTTTTCTGTTTGGTTTCACGGAGATTCATAACTCTCATTCTAATCACCTCTCCCCGGTATATTTCTAGGAAAGCAGCGACACCGAGGCATAAAGCATCCGGAAGGGAATTCGCCGTCATATCTCCGGACTTTTATGTCTGTTAACCCTCTCAGCGACGCAGGAACCCTGAGATAAAGGAGGGAGCCCTGCACCCTGTAGATAGTAAAACACGCCACGTCGCGCGGTGCTTAGTACACAGGACACATAATAACATACAGGGTATAATAAATGGAAATGACTGACACTGGAGGAGTCGCAAGAGCTTACAATCTAAAGAGAAGATGAAGGGAGCTGCTTAATACCCGCCTCCTGATACCCTGCAGGTCTGGCTGGGAAATGATGGTTTTCGGCAGATCCCACGGATTTAGAAATGCAGACAGGACCTCGTTACGGTTCAGAGGCGGCCGAGGAGCGGAGATAAGAGAAGCCGCGGCCGAAACGGCGAAAATTCTGAGATTATCCTTTTTAAAAGTGCTTTTTTCTATTTACGAATACTGAAGATTTTCCGCGGGGCGTGCGCAGGTTTCCAAAAAATATTTTTCCATAAAATGCTCAAAAAAGAATTATTTTGCAATCGCTGATAAACCAGCAAATTGTGAAATCCTGCTGACTCTGCGCATGGACAGCTTGATAGAAAAGCCGAGACCTCGCTGTCTGCGCGGTGGGACCTGGAATGGGGGGGTTTACTGCTAAACGCAGGGGCGCCATGACAGACAGGAGTCGTCGGTGGCCGGGGTGGACAGGTCAGTGGCTGGGTTTGACAGGTCGTTGGCCGGGGTGGACAGGTCTGTGGCCAGGGGGGCCAGGTCTATGGCCGGGGTGGACAGGTCGGTGGCCGGGGTGGACAGGTCTGCGTAACGCAGTTCATCTCCCACTTAAGGCTCAGAGCGATTAGAATAAACGCCATCATTTACATAAACTCAACAGCCAATCACGTCGCTGTATCGATGGCGTTCGCAAATAATTGCAGTTTCCCTCTGTTAAATAATAATTGGTATCGATGCGCAGGAATTCAGGGATCCGCCGCTCCGCCGCTCCGGTTGGAGAATGGAAATGCCGTCGTTGATACCCGGCGGTAATCTAAATTCCGCAGCGAGACGCGGTGATAAACACGGAACGCGATGGTTTATTACGGCGTAAAAGATTATGAGGGAAATGCAGGTGTTTCTGACGACTCTACGAGCCCCTCGTCAATCGGCCGCGCTTTCTGCCGCTTTCATTCTCGGCTGATGTTCCTGTAGCAGTAACTTTGTTCTTTTATGTCCGCTGAGTAAAGACAGATTACGTACTATAGCTGATCGAATGCGCATCACAAGGTGCGTACACCCCAAGTGTCCCAGTTTTCTCAGGATAGTCCCTGCTTTTGCGGGCGATGAGGATCATGGGTGGCTGGGGAAGATCCGCTGATCAGGGAGCGGTAAAGTCGATCTGTGCCGTTGCCGTAAATTTGGTTTTTGGGTAAAGTGGGCCGGTGGCCACACCTTAGACCCTGCCCACTTGTACCTTCAGGCCACTCCCCCAACACATGGCTATGCGATTTGCTGTATTGATTATAAGTAAATGATTACTAATTATTATTATTATTATTTTGTGCTTCTGACATCGAGGTGAAAGAATGAGCGTGGGATGCCGGGGGCTCTTTAAACACCTTTTGTAGTGAATTTGACAGAATGAGCTCGCACTCTAAATACTTTCCCTCTCGTTAGCTTCGAGCCGCCTTCACGCAAAATGAATTCTCTGCTAATCAAAGGGAAGAATAAGGGGCCGCTTTGTGCTGCGAGAGAGAATCTCTTTTGTTCCAAAGAAGAAAGAAGAGAAAACACAAAGAAAATAATTAAAGAAATTAAAACCCCCGTCTCGCGGCCCCCGGCTCTCATTTCAAGGTTTTCTCCTGTAAACACTTCTCAGAGGGAACGCTTCGTGACCCCAACCGGAACGTTCCATGGAGAGCGACCATTGTCGTTGGCCCGGTGCCCGGCACGCTTATCGCCACCGACAGGCTGCGCAGAGAGTGCGTGGAGTGACGCGGAGCGGCGTATTCATTATTCAGAGAAGGGACCCCGTGAACCGACGGCGAGGAATACTCCGGATTATATCATGGAAGGGCGGCGGACTCTGTACCCGGTAATGATTCCGTTTAACGCGGAGAAAGACATCCACACAAAGTCACCCCACGCCGGAACCACTAGACGCTGCCGGCAAAGCGGCCCCATTGGGCCGGCAGGTTCTGTGTGTTCCGTTTGCTAGATTCAGGAGCCGTATGTCTATCCCATGCGTGTTTAATACCCTCACTGTATCACCCTCTACCACTTCTGCTGGGAGGCTGCTCCTTATGCCTGTTCCATGCAATTTTATTCCCCTCGCTGTATTGTGTGGCGCGGGAGAGCCCGCGGGATAGACTTTGGGTCAGTGATGAGCGCCGGGGGCATCCTGTGATGTAATTATTTCAGAATGATTCAATAATATTATAATAAGATAAATGCCGGCGAGTGTCGGAGGAGCGGTGGGAAGCCGGCGGATGGGTTGGCGGCCGTGACTCGCGTGAAGGCTGCGCAGGCTTTTCTGATTGATGAAAAGTTGTTTTTGGGTGACAAGCCGGCATTAACCCCGTAGGGCTGCGCAGCCAGTTTCTTTTGTAAATAATTCACTCTCTACGTTCCGGGAAGGCGAGGCCGGAGTTCTACGTCAGCCCAAAAACATCACCTTTTATCAGCCTTAAAAACCAAATCCTCAAATCTTCACTGATCGTCTTCCGGCCTTTTTAACCTCTGTTTGTCTGTTTGTTTGTCTGTTTGTTTGTCTGTTTTTTTCTTTCTTTCTCTAAACTCCATAAATATCCATTACGTTTAACCCTTGCATTGCTTCTGGTTTATGAGAAGCCCCCTCACCCACACTCTTAATAAAGTTTTTGGAGACTGTGTTAACCCTTTATTTATCTGCAAACCCAAGCACGGGATGCGCAGCTGCGTTATCCGCGTACCGGAATCTGGATAAATGGGAAAACATAAATCCCTCGTACTGTCGGCTCGACGCCTCTCCCGGCGCTGAAATCGCTTAAACATAAAAAAACATAAAAGTCTCCGCCGCTCCATCCTGGTTTAAATCGCGTGACGCCTCCGATGAGTTTCAGGCTTTTAGTTGTAAAATCTGTTTCAGCGGCTGAGAAGCCGTAAATCTCTCCCGGCACAGATGCTGAGCAAAAACTGTTACCTGGGCGAAGAGGTCCCCCGAGACAGCGAGAGACAGGCGAGATTACACAGAGAGCGCGGCGGAGAGGAATAGATGCACGCTCTCTGCTTTATACAACGTGAGCTGACTCCCAGCGGAGTTTGGCGATGCTTCTCCCCAGGGCCGGACTGCGGATGAAGAGGCGGCGCTGGCACTTTAAGGCCAGAGGCCACCGAATGACGCAGGTGCGGCTGCCGGCGGGATATGAGAGGCGGCGAGCTATGTTTTTACGCTCACATAGTGTTTCGATTGGCATATCGAGTGATTATGGAGAGATGCCGGCCGGTGGCCAACCTGGCATTTGTCCGGTGTGCCATATGGCCAGTGTGAGCCTGGTTCGTCCAGACCGCAGGCTAATAAACCAGGTTCCACTGGGGCCGCTGGCATCCCCACGGCTCGGCTACATGCCACAATCTACCGTCACTATCTGTCACAGATTACCAAAGAGTCGAGGGTTAACGTGGCTTCCGATGTATTTATTTTTGCATTTTATTTCTTTGATTTATTCCTGGAATTCCTGGATTTTCGGGACGTTCCGTCTCACAAACCTCCCCAATAAATCCCTCTGGAGTCTTATCTCACCCAACACAGCGATGCCGCTAATGAGATTTCAGCAGAGTGACAAAGCAGAGGAGATGTAATAAGGTCCTTTACTGAACTGATTGACAGCTGTCCGTCATCCCGACCAATGCGCGGCGTTGCAGCAAAACATGCGAGACAGACGGGGCGCAGGCTGGATTAACCCTTGTGGTATAAAAGCTCATTTTCGAGCGGAGCGCACCACGGGTGATGTTATTATTTCTTGGCGTGATATGGCTTTTAGATTGTAAGCTCCTGCGTGGGGCCCCCAGAAGCCCACCATTCTTGCCAGGAACTTTGTATAAAAACATCATAAGGCTAGATTGTAAGCTCACGGGCCGAGTCCTCACCTCCTGCTGTATCCGTCTCTGTAAATGTATCTTTAAATTGTACAGCGCCGCGGAATATGTTGGCTCTTTTCGAGGTTCCCGTTCTCTGCAGTTTATTAGCCCCCCCCCCCCGGGCGTTACTGTTTTGATGTGTAGCGTGTCATCCACATGAAACAATCCCCTTCTGTTTGTATGTTGGCGGTTGACGTGTTTTTGTCTCCGAGAGCTAAACTCCAGCTTTGATGTCGGCGGCGCTCGGGAGGGAATGGAATCGGTAATTTCACTGCAAATAGGAGAAAAAAAGAGATTTCATCGGAAAATATGATGAGGTTTTTTAGATTTATACGGATATTAAGTTTGAGTGAAATCCTGAACATTTGTGTTTTTTTAACCCCTTTAATCCCACATAGTTCTGCCTCCCTCCTTTTAGGTTCTTTCCTGTAATGGATCAGAGAATGAATGCCGGTACTCAGGAGGTCGCAGGGCAATCACGCAACTTCATGAACCATTTACTTAAACTGCCCACAAAAACTTCTCTGTGCTCAGCAGCTGTGAGCCCACGGGCCACGGCCAACAAGCTTGGTACCCGCTGGCCGGGGCTAGGAAACAAGTAGCCGGCGGACATCCCAGTCCTGAAAACCTACCGAGGGAGCAAAGAACGGATCCCGTGTGGTAGGGGAAGAAAACCGTCAAGAAATGGTTTATTCCGGCTATTTTTATAAATAAATAATAAATAAATATATAAAGAAAAAATTTCACTTTTCAAATAGAGACCCTCGAGGGGGCCAATGTCGGTCTGGATACCCGGAGGTGCAGCCCCTCGTACCCCTGCTCAGCACCATGTGACGTGTGCCTAGGGGCTCTAGTGGATTCTTTCTTGTAATCTCGCCCCTTCCCGCTCTCTCTCGCGGGTGACTCCAGCACTTCCAGTATTAATTACTGTTAATTAGTGCTACTAATCCCCAAGGAGTCCCAACCAACCCCAGGGGGCCCTTCATGGTGGCGTTAATACTGGGGCCCGATCCGCTCGCCGGCTCCCAGTGCCATTCAGTGTCTGCCGGTTAGTTGCCGGCTGTCCAGGACCTGACATAACGTGTTAATAAAAGGCTGATGTTCACGGATGTGACACGCAGACTCATCGGTCACCGGCTGACATCTTTAATTAAACAGCAGCCACTTCTGACAACAACTCCTTCCACTTCCCAACCCGCGATCGCTCAGCCCGACAAAGCCTGGACCGGCCTGTGCTAAACACGGGAGAGACACGCCATGGACATGCGCAGCCTCCGACGCTATCATACAATGGGATGTATCCGCATTTTTGGGGGTTTTATACCATTTTTCATTTATTCGGATTTATATTTCCCAGCTCTGGCTCAATAAAATTCCAATCGCTTTCCCTTCGCTTCCCGCGATTCCTCCGCGCCTCTTAATAGCAAATCTGTCCTAGATTCATCTTTATGTCTGGAGCAGAAACATTTATGTGAAAAACCCAGAAAAACACATTTATCACCCCCCCCCCCCGGAATTATCAGGGAATCTCCGCTGTAATTATGGAGAGATCCGAGTATCTGGAGAGATTTCGCACAATTAGTGTGAGCCCCGACTGCGGGGAGAATATCACAGTCTGTCAAACAAATAAATGACACGAAACAGCCGCAGAAACACATTAAAAACCCAAAAACAGAAAAACGCAAAGAAATGCAGCAGAATTGCACAAAAGCTAGCAATCTACTAACGTTTCACGTTCTGGATTAAAGCCGCTCTGCTGGTTGGGAAATGGTTTGCGAAGGTTTTGGATCTCGGCTGTAACTATAAATTAAATTGATATTTTAAGGAGCTGTTTTACCCAATGATTTACTGTTTTTAGGAAATCTTAACCAAAAACTGGACATTTTTGGAAGTTCCTCATAGTTTGTGGAGCAGAATTTGTAGAGTTGGTGGGGAGCGCGTGGGAGGAGCATTTGTGGCACCAGGAACCGCCCCTGAGGATCCCAGCTGGTCCTGCCCCATCCTGCTGAGTAGGACACTCTAAGGAGAGCCCCGGATACACATAAAAGATCCATCCGGCTACATTTGTAACATCGTGTGTTACATATAATCAGTTGTCTAACCCCGCCTCTAACCACACCCCCAGCACAAAAGTGCCCATGCTGCCCATTGAAACATTGGGCATTCGGGGGGATTTCTGGCGTTGTGGCCGCAGCTCCTGTGTGTAGATGCTCTATAGGTTTATTCTGAATATCAGAGCAGACGTTTCATGGTTGAAGCTTCAGTTTGTTTTTTGTGTACGTTTTGCTGAGCTGCGCATGAACGCAGACGGTGTCGCAGGAGAGTAAGGGATCTCAGGGAACAGGGACTAACGTTTGCCCATCTCCGGGCCCGGTGCGGCAGTCGGTGACTAGCGTCTTGGCAGGCTTCGGAGAGTGACGCCAGATGCGGTCTGTCACATACAGCTACGGCTTATTAAACAGGCGACCGCACAGCGACCGCACAGATGTTCCGACACCGACGATGCCTTCCCCGGATTCTCTATTACTTTGTAGATTTCACCAGATCATTTCATTAAATGCTAGATCGGCGGCATTGATCGGCGCGGCGTTATGAGAACAATCTATAGACACCTTTGACAACATAAAGTCACACTTTGCTTGATTGCAACATTATAACAATTCCGCAGGTCGAAAATCATGGAAAATTCTATAGAAAACGGCATTTTCCTCTCTTATCGATGAGAAAAAGTCTCGAGTTGCAAAGAAAGAGATTTATTAAGCCGTGAATGGAATGAACACCGGGCTTCGCATGGAAATTCCGACTACTGAAGGAATTAGAACTTAAATACAAACGCTGTGACAGCAGCACACTAGGAAGCAAAGAGTTAAATAAAAAACATAGGGCCCCTCCCTGAAGTTTCAGGAGTGTTGGCAGTGCTTATTTGGGGGTTTGGGCGAATAAGGAAGATGTAAGTGTTCCGCAGTCTGGGGTGATGATGTCAGAGCGTCGGATCGCGTGCCAAGGTTCAGGTTGAGTGGGGTTTAGCTGGAGATTCGAAATCCGGCTTCTTGGTTAAAGAACAAAAACAGATAAAAGAATTAATTCATTAAAACGAAGATATTTCAAAAACACGATGGCATTACCGGTGAATCCAGAGCCATTCTCAGGGGGAGAACTTGTGGGAGCTCCTGGCCTCGTATAACACGACCTGGTATACCTCCACGACTCGCGAATCAGAGGCTTAGATGGAATGTAAGGAAGATTTACTTTACTGAGAGGGTGGTAGATAAGTGGAACAGCCTCCCAGCAGAAGTGGTAGAGGGTAATACAATGAGGGAATTTAAACATGCGCGGGATAGACATACGGCTCCTGAATCTAAAACGAGATTATATTCTTCATGAAGCTCTAACGAGAAGCGACATAAGGGCAGTTTCCCGGGAGTAGTATCTGGGGGTCTGTTCTCGCCCGCCACATTCTAGCCTCTGTTTTGATTCGTTGTTACCGCGCTCCTCCATAGACCTTCCTCCTGAGTTCACTCGCAGAAAGCAGGTTTTTGGGCTGAAAGGGTCTTTTTTGCCGCCTCCTCAGCTTCTCTCCCACCGTCTTCTTGCGAGGTTGCAGGGGAGAGCCGGTCCGCTGCTTTTTGGGGCGCGTCTTTTTCGTGTATCTTTGTATCTTTGTGTCTTTTTTGTGTCATTCCCGCAGACGTTGTGTAATTGTCTCATTCAGCCCTATAATTATGCAAAACCATCTGCACATAAAGAGGCGAGCGGGATATTCATGACAAACCATAATTACACTTTCTCCATCAGATATTGGACGGTCCGATCGAGTCCAATTCTAGTTTAAAGGCAGAAAACAGCTTTATAGTAATTATTACTCCGTGAACTGGAACCTCATACCACGGGAGCCCCGGGGGCCACAGACAGGGTCAGAGCCAACGGCGCGGCTACGTGAGCGGCCTAAATACTCATTATCCTTTCATTCCTCGGTGTCGTGCAGACAAAGCAATAACGTTATTGAATTTAAAGCCTTTGTTAGGGAAATTCGGCAGATTTTCTATCATAGAAAAACCTAACGATTTCATTCAATGTCGATGGAAAAAAGAAATAAATGGTTTTTAAGTTGAAATGTAACCCGCTGAGTGTCAATGAATGTAGAATGTACAGCACTGGAAGGGTAAACTGTTAGTAAATCCCACCTGGGAGAATGAATAAGGTGGAAGGAAAGATTGGGGGGGGCTGTGTGAGCTGCTTGGATAAGATGAGAGTGAGTGTGAGTGAGTGTGTGTATGTGTGTGTGAATGTTTGAGTGAATGTGTGTTAGTGCATGGCATTAGAGTGTGCACATGTTAGTGTATGGTGTAAGCATGAGTGTGTGTGTTAGTATTTGGTGCCAGTGTCTGTAAGCCTATGGAGTTAGTGTGATTGTGTGTCTGCATATGGTGTTAGGGTTAGTGTCGGGTGAGTTGAGGGTTAGTGGTGGAAAGAAGATAATGTGTGTAAGTGTAAGTGTATGGTGTTAGAGTGAGTTTGCTTGTTAGTATGTGCATGCATTGTAGAATGCATTGGAATCCAATCTTAACCCAAGACTGCGCATGAGCGTCTAGCGCTGGAGAATGCTTACAGCCGCTATTACCACAAATGACTTTGACATGATTAGTAATATATCTATGTGTGTGTTTGTAAGTACTATGGTTGGGCCATTAATGGCAAATTCCATCCCAAAAAAATCCACCTGCTTGCATGCAGGGGTAATCTAACTTTAAGCCCCTCTTGAGGTCGTTTGTCCCTCGCAGGGCAGGGTAATTAGAGATTCTTTGCCACTTTTTGACTAAAAACAGACGTTAAAGCTGAGCCTCAGGTGCCACCCGGGGGGAATGGCGTCTTAGACTTCTAATCAGGTTTGTCTGAGAGCTCTTTATTCAGCTCGCGGCGCGGGAGTAACGTCTGGGGTATAAATATAAATATATTTCGCCTTTTTATAAATAACGCATTGTAAGTAATAATTAGAACATCGCGGTTCCGGAGCATCGTAGTGAAGGATCTTCTGCTCGGCGGAGTTTATCCAGGTTGATGCCTGAACTCATGAATAAAACATTTTCCAGAAAGGCATTTACTGCAGCGTAATAGAGCCGAGGATTTATTGGCAATAATGGGAATTAACCGTGATGGGTAGTATGTGGCAGCTGCCATCAAAGGCTTCTCTCTCCGTGAGATCCGGCCGCGCGGCTCGATGCGCTGTCACCCGGTTATGGGAGAGGCAGCCTGTCTGTTAAAACCCCGCACCCAGGGGTAAGGAGCGCAATGCCACCAAAAGTTTTCACGATTTTTACATTATTTCTCCAAATTATTCTTTCCCAGAGTTTCGAGCTATAAATTTCTCGTCCTGAAGGTAGTTGGATCCATTGATGAGGATGAAGCAAGGTTTTAGCTCGTTAGTAGAGTGCGCGAGCCGAGCCACCAAGAGAAGGTACAAGGGACACGTCTTAAAATTTGGCACCAAATCCGTGAATTTCCCAAATTGTTAGGAAAGAGGCTGTTAATTTGTTAAATGCCCCCCTTTATCATGTGACGTTCCAAAATGATATTTAGTTTGTTTGAAAAAATATTTTTATTAAGGCACTAATAGGGGCCACGGCTCCAGCTCTCCGAGCACCTTGTTTGGGGGTAAGAGCTGGACCTCGTGTCTGTGCTGCCCCAATTCAGTCATCGACCCCGTCGTCTGGATTCCCACCTCGTCTGAGATGCGATGTAACTCTCAACCATTCCCCGATGAGACGGCGAGAAGCTCAAACGCCCGCGCCGCTCCTCTCACCGCGAAACACACGGATTTCTGTTTCCCGTCCGAGGCCTCTGGATGAAAAGTTCACGCATGGCGTCCGAGTGACATTCTGTCCAGAAAAAATTTGGCAAGCGCTCACTTTTCGCTCGCCCGCCCCTCGGCTTCTCGCGGCTGGGAAAGTTCAGTCCTCTCTTCTCAAACCCGTCCAGCTGACATTTTCCAAATAACAAGATGCCCCTTTTCATCTCTTTCTCTCTAACGCTGAATGTCTTTTCAGAGAAGTGGGGCAGGGATGGAGGGGGGGGAGAGGCAGGGATGGATGGGGGGCAGCGATGGACGGGGGGGAGAGGCAGGGATGGAGGGGGGGAGAGGCAGGGATGGAGGGGGGGAGAGTCAGGGATGGAGGGGGGGGAGAGGCAGGGATGGAGGGGGAGAGGCAGGGAAGTCTGGTGGTGAACGACCTTTTGAAAATACCGCCGAGGGTCTAATTAAAACTAAACATGGACACTTCATTCAGATGAGACAGTGAGCTGCATTGTGACTTCCCAGTCCCGCTGCCACCAGAGATGCCGAGAGACTGGAAATCCTCCAACTTCCAGGACAAAGGCCGCAGTCAGCGGCTCAGTGACCTGGGTGGGATAACCACGGACTACAACCCCCACTATCCTTCCTCGAGAGGATTTTAGCCAACGAGTTCTTATCCGGGGCCAAACTGTTCACTATCTGAATCTACACAAGAACTGAGCTAATTTTGCTGTTTTTAACGATAAAAATGCCGGGTGGAGTGGTTTTTTTTTTTAACGACTTGGCATTATAACGGCCGTCAGACGCGATCCTCGCTACACTGCGGTAACGTAAATTGACGCGATCCTTGTATAAAAACGACTCACTTTTATTTTTTATCATCCATTGAGCTTGAAAATTGTAATTTATAATTATCGATCGGCGTGGATAATGATGACAAAAACTGAATTAAAGGGAGAAAGAAGCCACAACAAAAATCCGCATCAGCAAAAGTGACCGGACGGTCAGAAGCGTTTAAAAAAAAATCGGACGCAAATTGCTTGTGTCGTTTGCTTACACGATATCGCTTTCCTTAAATTGGAATGCGGTTATATTATGTATTGATGTAATGATGTATCATACGGGCGGGAGGACGGCGTATTTATTAAAGATGCTTCTCACTCACAGAAGTTTCTAACCGAGAGGCTCTGCGTCCAGAAAACAAAATAGTCGGATCCAGAAAGGTGAAGGCGAGCAGGAGATGTATAGCGGGGCCGAGTGCCACTTTGCTTTCGTTTACCTGTTGTGACTACAAATTAAGAGCGCGCTGTTTGGTTCACGAGTTCTAAATTTTCCACTGAATGCAAGAAAAAATGGCTCTGAAATATGGAAGATTACAAACAAACTGTATTTTTCTCCAGCAATTTCCCTAAATCACTCGCTATTCATTTTTTTTGCATTACCGGTGGAATAAAAGAAAAGCTTTGAAAAGACAAATACAAGGCTGCGGATTTCACTATTATTACAGGAGATTTAGACAAAATTCCCCAGCGTCGGATTTTTTCCCCTATGCCTATGATTGTGCTTTGAAAGTACGCGGGAAGCGGCTCTGGAGGGCGCCGCACGTCATATTACAAGCTTGGCACTTCTAGAACTTCAAATAAACCCTCGGAATCCATCCTGGGTAACGGCTCCTTGCTGCTGGATGTATAATTCCCGAAAAATGAAAGGTTTCCCGCATGTAATGTATTCAGGTTTCACTGATAACGGGATAAATCCCCGGGTGTTTTCTACGCCGGCGTCGAGGTTCAGCGGGTAAACGATAACCACACTCTGAGGAGCCGGTTCCAGACTGTGTGACCCCGAGAATCTGCCCATCATCCCGAGACCCTGACAGCGAGGAAGAATCCCGGAGATTTAGGGGCGAATGATCTACAGTCACAGCTCGGGCAGGCGCAGGGGGGACGCCAATGTGAGCTGACATTTCATTTATCTCCTGTCTCTCGCAGCTGGCCGGCCGGAGCTGAGCCGTCGCGTTCGCTTTACTGCTTTTACCGGTTCTGAGCTGGCCGCTTGCTCCCTGTCGATATCGATAGCGCGTCTCCGCTGGAATTAAAGAGGGGCCTGCAGCCGCTACGGCCATGTTTTCCATATTGACAATAAAAGGTGTGCCCTGCTGGCTTCTACTGGGCAAGCTCAGCTCCTGACTTGATGAGGATGATAGGAGTTGTGAACACTACAGGCTAGACTTGTAGCCAAATGCATGACTTGGCTTACATGCAGCAGCCGATATAATGAACTAAAGAAAAGAGAGAGCGGCTGCAGTCCGGCTCCCATCAGTGCCAGTCCATCATGAGTGATAAGAGTTGTAATCCAAGTTATTCTGCGCTCCTTCGCTAACATGCAGCGCCGGGAGCAGACGGAGCGGTAATGCACACTCTAATGCATGCAGGCAGGCTGCGCTCTAATGCATGCATGCAGCAATCCAATTAACATTTGAGGAGTTCACTCTAATGCACGGAGGTTGATTGAGCTCTAACACACAGCAGACTGAGCTCTAACGTACCCCGACCCCCAAGCTCTAATGTACCCCGAGCTCTAACGTACCCCGACCCGCCAAGCTCTAACGTACCCCAACCCGCCGAGCTCTAATGTACCCCGACCCCCGAGCTCTAACGTACCCCGACCCGCCAAGCTCTAACGTACCCCAACCCGCCGAGCTCTAATGTACCCCGACCCCCGAGCTCTAATGTACCCCGACCCCCGAGCTCTAATGTACCCCGACCCCCGAGCTCTAATGTACCCCGACCCGCCGAGCTCTAATGTACCCCGACCCCCGAGCTCTAATGTACCCCGACCCCCGAGCTCTAACGTACCCCGACCCCCGAGCTCTAATGTACCCCGACCCCCGAGCTCTAACGTACCCAGACCCCCGAGCTCTAACGTACCCCGACCCCCGAGCTCTAACGTACCCCGACCCCGAGCTCTAACGTACCCCGACTCGCCGAGCTCTAACGTACCCAGACCCCCGAGCTCTAACGTACCCCGACCCCCGAGCTCTAACGTACCCCGACCCCGAGCTCTAATGTACCCCGACCCGCCGAGCTCTAACGTACCCCGACCCCCGAGCTCTAATGTACCCAGACCTGCCGAGTCTGTAAACCCAGGTCTTCCTTGTCAGTCTCACGCAGAATGGCGTTTGCTGTTTTTCGGCGTCTCTCTGGCGCGGCGCCGGCTCACGCAGACCTTAA
This sequence comes from Spea bombifrons, assembly GCF_027358695.1. Lineage (NCBI taxonomy): Eukaryota > Metazoa > Chordata > Amphibia > Anura > Pelobatidae > Spea > Spea bombifrons. The sequence continues at coordinate 930,920 of NC_071098.1, read as the reverse complement.
AGAGTTTAGTTTCGTTTGAAGGATTTGCGGGGGTTCTCGAAAAAGAGAGATTAGCGCCGGATCAGCAACTTTACAGCACAGCCTCGCTGCGAGCTCGCGGGAAAGCACCACTTAAGTTATAACGGCCCAACGAGTAACGGGAGGTTTGGGGCAGGTGGAATATCTTATTATAATACAGGCCACGGGGTTCCACGCAGCCCATATGCCGGTGAACCGGAAGCTTGGCCGGTTACTGGATGCATGCGGTGCGGGGAGCGTGAGCCGCGCAGCTCAACATGCATTTGCTTTTAATTTACCCAAATTTTTTGAGTAATAGAATGTTTGTAAATGCAGCCAAAACATCTAACTTTCCCCAGACAAAGAGCTGCATCCGGATTAGCAGAGCCCCCGATATCATAAAACCTAAAGATAAAATCACCAGAGCTCAGCAGAGACCGGAAAAGCCAAGGAATTTGATGGCACCACGAATGGAGTGCATTTGGTGGGATATGCATGCGCGGCGCAGAATCAGCCCCTCCGCTGTTACCTATTGAACCCACCGGCTCATTAACACGTATGTAGCGACAAGGTGCCCCTCGCACCCTCCGTGTCCTGTAAAAGCCGCCGTATGCTTCCTGCCATCAAAGTATTAATCACCGCAGAGTAATCAGCCCGCTAAACACACAGCGCAGCCCAGACGCGATGAGCCTCCGGGCCAAGTTCACAGAAGATATTTCCTCCAACGCAGACTTACGCATCGTGCCAAAAGAGCTCGCAGCGAGCGCGGGGCGGAACAACACTCCTGGGGTAGTTATTTTTATGGCAATGTCACCCATTTCTGGGGCAGGCGTATGTAAGCCGATGACCCGCTATCTCGCCTCGGCGTTGGACGCATTATTTCTGCTGTAACTGCTGCGAGATGTACGGACTGATCGTTTTTTGTATTTAGCGCTAACAGATGTACTCAGCACTTTACAGTTTACATTATAATAGAAGGGGAGTAATAATACGTCCTGTCAGATAATAAATATAGAAGTCACTCATTAAGACTTGGAGACAACAGAAACCGACAGTTTTCCAGCACATCGGCCCCCGTCGGCCCCCGTCTAGTCGCCCGTTTCTCCTGCTGTAACGACTCAAACCTTAATCAGTCGTTGGTCTCGTCTTAGATTCAGGAGCCGTATGTCTATCCCATGCATGTTTAATCCCCTCACTGTATGGATCTCTTCCACTTCTGCTGGGAGGCTGTTCCACTTATCTACTACTCTCTCAGTAAAGTTAGAGAAATGCATTTAGGAAAAGAGGTCCTTGTCCAGAAGTGCACAGTCTATGAAATAACAAAACAAAAGACAGAGATAAGACTTTAAAGATAACCGATTCTATGTATCACACGATGTTTCAGATGTAGCCGGATGGATCCTTTATGTGTATCCGGGGCTCTCCTAAGAGTGTCCTACTCAGCAGGATGGGGCAGGACCAGCTGAGATCCTCAGGGGTGGTACCTGGAGCCACAAATGGCTCCTCCCATGATCTTCCCATTCCACACCCTGCACACTTCCTGTTTTTAAACTCACTCAGACTCCAAAACACACCTTCCGACTCTTCAATTCACCAAACAGGAGCCCAGGAATTATGGTCCTTTTTGTACGGTTATCTATTTCTTAACGGTTCCTTCAGGCCGGTAACAGTCCCTGGGATAGGGTGCCATCGTTTTGCTCTTGCGGTAAATAGGAGGACGGGGTACGCGATGGATGACGGGCTGTTTTTCAGTCTCCTCATCTGTGCGCTCGTGTTCCAAACCGCCACAAAAAAAACCAAACTTCCCCCGTATTTAAAGCGGCCGCTGAACGCCACAGCTTCACAAGCCAACGCGTCCTCGTCTCTGCCAGCGCTGAAAGGGTCAACCATTAAATTGTTTTGCAAACTGTATTTTTAGGAGACCAGATGTTCTCCTTTTCTTACGAAGCTCTAATTGAAATTAAAATGTGGCGCTTTAACCGATGCAGCGTCTGAAACTTTAATTGGCGGATAATAGCTCAGCCAATCTAATACAAATCAATAGCCCGAAAAAAAAACAAAGCTAAGTGATATTTAATATGTCGGGAAACGGCGGGATGAGGACAGAGAACGGGTCGGGCGGCAAACGGGACGCGTCGGTCACCTTGAAAGGAAAGATCAGGGGCTGAGCGATTAGAACGGGGTCTGGAACCCACCGACGGGACCTTCCCCTAGGGCCACATTCTGATTGATGATGATCGAGTCCTGCCGTATAGACATAGTATACAGTATATAGTATATAATATATAGTATACAGTATATAGTATATAGTATACAGTATATAGTATATAATATATAGTATACAGTATATAGTATATAGTATACAGTATACAGTATACAGTATATAGTATATAGATATCCAGCTGCATGTCTGGGGCTTGGTGGCCGCTTAGTCATCCCCAGTCCAGCCCTGGTCACGGCTAGTGGGAGAGGAACGGTAGTCATACCAGAACCATTTTGGGCAGAATGTACAGAATTTCGGTTTTTTGGACAATTTGTTAACAATCTTAGTAAAAAAAAAATGAAATTGTGGCTAAAGTGGAATGCAAGTCCAGGGGCCGATTAAAAGGTACCGGGGGGGGGGGGTTTGCTGCGTCCACCTTCCATTGGTGAGAAGTTTTATGGTATGGAGGCCGAGACCTGGGCCTGCCTGCTTCTCACTCGAAGAGATCAAAGCCACGCGGTTTCTATGGCGACCGTAAGATGCCACGTCGTGGCCAGCTGTTCTTTTCTAAAGGGCGGAATTATCTGTTCTTCGTTGATCCGAGTTCTAATGACCCTTCTGTGTGCCGTGCGTTCACTTTATTCTTTACCCCGAGTTATGTGGCGGCGGGGGATCCCTTGGTGCTTCTCACCGGCCAAGACCCAGCAGGGAGGTGGCGGGAGGTGGCGGGAGGTGGCGGGAGGTTAATAGTCAGCACCGGATCTGGTACTTCGGTTTAGGGAGAAATACTTAGATTTTGATGCCAAGCCCAATATTTTCCTTCCTGCCCTGCCTTATACTCGGGTACAACCGTCCCCCATGCCAGGCCGTCCCGAAAGAGCACTTTGGGTGACCCCCTGGAAACCAGCAAGGGGCTGAAAGACACCTGGATTCAAGGAGGACCTTCACTCACCTGTAACTGGAAGGCTTGGTCCATGTTACGGTCCCTACAGAATATGAAATGCCACCCCCCGAGAACCTGCCCAAAACCCCCAAAATTGGGGAAGCAACCTCGGGACTTGGGGGTCACTCCCTGACAGCTCCCAGTTATGAATATTCCTTCACAATTCCATAGCATTTGATTCGGTTCTAAAATGAAGGTTTTTTCACCCCGTTTCACCAGGTCACTGTTGCTCGTCTCTGCTATTGATTGACCGAGCGCCGGCTCCCGGTGAATGTCCTCTCCCCGTCCCCACGGCCCCCGATGTAATGAAGTGACAGACACTCTCTGCCGCTCTATGTTCTATTCTCACGGACGGACCCTCAGGTGCTCTGAAGATTATACGTTTAGAGAGTCTCTTTATGAATTAAACAGTCCTGCGTTTCCCGGGGCAGTTGGGTGCACTGTACGTACCCTGCTGCGCGGCACTCGAGTTCTTCTCGCCCCATCGTATTAAATCTCCTCAGCCGGAGCCGCCGGCAAAAGAAATAAACTGTGAGAAGATGATGAGGCCGGGATCTCTCCGCTGAATAATCCTGTGATGTTCGGCGGGATTAACCCCGAATGGAGAGGGTGGGGAGAGATCGGGGTCAGCAGGGAATGAGTTAACATTTAAAGCACAAAAAGATTTTAAAAAGTAAGACGTACCATGTAAAAGTGGGGATTAACCCTTTGTATCAGAGCAGTGACCGGCCGGTGCCCACCCCAGTGCCCGTCCTGGTGCCCGTCTCCCGTTACTTGGCCCGTGGGGCCGTGTGGTGCAGGAGGTTAATGCAGATTGGCTCGTTTTTGTCTTTTTAACTCCTTTTGACAGCGCTGGGGCTCGGCGGGAACGATCTGCCAGAAAACGTTTCCACCTCGTGCAGAATAAAGAGCTTCGGCTGACAGAGCAGGTGGAGCCGTGTAAATAATACACGTTACATGGGATTAAATAATACACGTTACATGGGATTAAATAATACACGTTACATGGGATTCAATAATACACGTTACATGGGATTCAATAATACACGTTACATGGGATTAAATAATACACGTTACATGGGATTCAATAATACACGTTACATGGGATTCAATAATACACGTTACATGGGATTCAATAATACACGTTACATGGGATTAAATAATACACGTTACATGGGATTAAATAATACACGTTACATGGGATTCAATAATACACGTTACATGGGATTAAATAATACACGTTACATGGGATTCAATAATACACGTTACATGGGATTCAATAATACACGTTACATTGTATCACAGCGGTGACCCTCTCTATGTAGCGTGTAATACAGACACCGACGAACGCATGGAATATTTCACCCGAGCTCTCTCGATTGCCTCAATTGCCCCTTTGGCTACTGAATTACAGTCTGATTGTTGGGGGGGGGTTAGGCTGATTATCTATTTAGGCAATTAGGCTACAATTAAAGCCTCTGACCAAGTGGGGTCCTGACAGCGTGCCGCGCATGTTGCCCCTGACGGTGTGCTCCAATGCCCCGCGCCGTCCTTCATCACAGCGTTTGCTTCTAAACCCGTCATACCTGCAGAAAAATCCCGTGACTGGAGATATTTGACAACTTAATAACATTTGACTCCGTCTTATATAAAATTCCCATTACGCCGCGGCGTTCCGGGCTGTCGGCTGACGTGGAACGACTTCCAATACATACGAGCACACGGCGCACACGCCTGACAGGCTTATATGTCACTCCGCTAACGGTATTATTCATGGCGTGTCGCGCACCGGTCACAGCTGACACGGCAATCGATATCTCAGGAAGCCCTGCGGACGGAGTCCGGGTTCGCGACCCAATATTATTTTTATCATCAGTCACGGTTTGCGGGTTGGATCCGCGGGGAGGCCGCGCAGGCGCTGAATACACCGGGTCTTTCTCAGTGTATTTTTGTGTAACCGGCAGCTGGATTCGGGTGTCGGGGAAACTTCCGCTCCCCAAAACCCTGTTTTCGGCTTTAAATTCACCCCATTGTTAAAAGGGCAGGTAACATGCAGCCCGGGGCGTGAGAGACGCTGGGTGTTGCTGTGCGGTGCTTAGCTTGTAACGCGCATGTTTCCATGATGCATGTACCAGCGATGGCCGAGGGGAATGAGGGTTCCGCTTCAGTTCTTTTGGGTAGAACCAGCGGCTGGTTTTGGCAGCCCGAGTACTGAGATTAATGCGCTCATTTTATGTGTTGTTTCAGAGTTTGGTCTGACCCTGGGGTTTATGTCCAAGGACAAGTTCCGTAAGATGGCCGAAGGTGAGTCCTTTCCGCACCTTTACTTCTAGGACTTGTGTTTGTGGCGAGGGGACTCCATAGCAAGAGAACGCAGCATGCCCCCCCAAACCTCAAATGGCCAGACGGGGGCACTGTGATTTAGTGGGCATGGCTGGGGGGCTTTACCCAGACTGTTTATGTGACTTGGTGTCCCCTGACTGGGTAAGTGGGGCATTTAGAAGAAGAATAATGGGGTTTATTTCCCCCGTTTAATGTATAAAGCTGTTTCTATACACATTACCGGGGCTTTTAGGGCTGTAGAACCCTGCGATCCCCTCATACCCAGCAAACATTCTGACCTCCTAGAAAAGAGGGGCATCAGGGGGGGAGAGGGGCATCAGGGGAGGAGAGAGGGGTATCAGGGGTTTGGGGACCAAACAGAGTCTGGGCAAACTAAACAGGGACTTGTGGGGGGGTATGTGCCAGGACCTGGTGGCATCTCTGGGAGTTGTCAGAATACAATAGGTTCATGCCCCCCTCTGTGGTGTAGTGGAAGGGAGGGGTGGGATGCGGGCATTTTATTACCCCAGAGGTTTGCGGATATTAGGGAGGTGGTGCAGCAGTTTCAGTTAATCTGCAAGAACCTCCCGTGGTCTGCAGGACAAAGTATTGGGCTTGGATCTTGGAATTTGGGACGAATGAAATCCGGACGACCAAACAGATAACAAATAACAGATAACCGATAACAGATAACCGATAACAGATAACAGATAACCGATAACAGATAACAGATAACCGATAACAGATAACAGATAACCGATAACAGATAACCGATAACAGATAAAACCGATAACAGATAACCGATAACAGATAACCGATAACAGATAACAGATAACCGATAACAGATAACCGATAACAGATAAAACCGATAACGCAGATAACCGAGCGATAAACTCCTCATCCTCTTGTTTATGTCCCAAGTTTAGCAATAAAACCATCATTTGATAATAAACAGTCACATCCCGTCTGTCATAATCTAAAAACTGGATGCTGCCTCCCCATAAAAAGATTCAATTCCTTATTAACGTCCTTTGTGGAATCCTCTGCAGCTCGGTGGCTTCACGGAGTCCGGAGATTTAGCAGGAATTTCTAAATTGATGCAATCCATCAAAAAATCCTCTGCACGTAATCTTGTTACAAAATATATTGTTTGTCTATCAGTCAAAAGGAGCTATTTAAACACAGAATCCCGGAACCCGCCGGCAGATCGGCCCCATCCGGCCCCTGTCTAGTCGCCCGCTTCTCCTGCTGTAAAGACTCAAACCTTAATCAGTCGTTAGTCTCGTCTTAGATTCAGGAGCCGTATGTCTATCCCATGCATGTTTAATCCCCTCACTGTATTACCCTATACCACCTCTGCAGGGAGGCTGTTCTATTTAATTGAGGCTAAAGTTGAAATGCAACATTGAACCGAGAGAAATAAACCATACATTAACCGACTGTCGGGGTCTGTCGGCTGCTTCACTGCCGGGGTTAAAAACCCGCACCCGCCGCTTCAGATACAGCATGCATTGATTTAAACATTTTCTAAGGAAATATCGCAGGAATATTTCACCTTTCATTTTGAGCAGAAAAGTAAACTTTTAAACTTTTTTATTTTTCATTTTGTCCCTGGGAGAGTCAATAAACGGATTAAGTGATTCTTTTCCTTGATAATTTGCTGCGTGCGAGTTTACTCTTCGGTCTGTTTGTTGTTCGGAGCGGTTAAACGCAGTAAATTGCAGCCATTACTGCACCCCAGCCTGTGTTTCCGTATCAATCACCGGTTCCGAGGCTGCGGATTTATCAGCCGGTAGGTTGGGTAATTAGGGAGCATCTTCTGAGCAGTCGCTGTTATCAGCCTTCTGGAAATGTTAAACATCCGTCATTCGTATTCCGCTCACATCCTCGTCAATCGTTCGTTAAACGGCTGTTTTAGTGGCCAGAATGGAGGGAAAATGACTGATACCTTTAATTTACCAAAACGGCTCATAATGTCATTTTTATTCTTTTATTTCCTTTGGCTGCTTTATTTAAATGCCGGGACGTCTCACAGATTGTTGTAAAACACAGAATCTAACAGACAATTCAAATCAGCACAAGATAAAATAATTCGACTTCCGTTACAGATCTTCCCGGTTTCGATGCGTCAATAATTCAAACATTAAAGAGGGGCTCCCGCCATGTTTTTATTGCTAGAATCAGAGGAAAAGGACGTTTTTAAACTTATCGCTCCGCTTTCTCTTTTACCCCAGTTGTAGTTTTTGCCCCATAATATAAAGTTTTCAGGCGGCTGCGTATCAGCCGTTTGTATGATTCTCGCTCTGTTATCTGACCCCCAATCTACTGAACCCCCCAGTTTAGCGTCTTCACCCAATAACTTCTGAACCCCGGTTTCTATGCAGCTTTATAAATTTATTCAGATTCTCCACAAACATTAAAGTTACCCCAGTGAGTTAAGATAAGGGGGCAAACAAGAAATGAATTCACCCCTGCCTAGCCGGACAGTCAGTTTGTAGAATCGGAGACCCCACGCACACACGTGCTTATCACATGTTCAAATGTTCTCTTTTGAGCTTGAGGAGACGTGCTGAGGATGATGGGAGTTATAAACCAGCCACATATTCTCTGTGTTTATCACCAAACTCGGAATCTGGATGATTAAAGAGATGTGAAGATTATTCGGAACGGGATGCATTTTACAGCCATAATCGACCCAAAACAGCATTCAAGGAAATAGAAAAAGACTCCAAAATGAGATATTTTTGGTAGAAATATTTTTCCAGCTATAGAAAACCTCATTTTTTTTACTCTATCATTTTGGTTTCATTACCAAGTAATTTTGTGCATCAAAAACCTGTTATTTTACCCCAATCGTCGTATTCCCCGCGACCAGTAAGAAGTATCATGTGATATCAGTGTCATATCGGAGAGGGTGGTGATAACGTATCGGGGCAGAAACCTGCATCCGTCTGATCTATTCCATTACTTTATATTAAAATGAATTAATCTTAGTATCTGCAGTGTGTTGGTGTCTCCGGCTTACACACTCACTCTCACAGACACTCACTCACTCCCTGACACTCTCACTCATTATTTAAGGGCAGGAGATTTGGGGAAGTCAGCTTCCGGTGACTCCGTCCTTTACTTTTAATGCAAATATAATTCATAGGAAGTCCGAAAAAACGTAATCCCCATAAAGCGTGGAAGGGCGGCAGGTAATCGGACAAAACCTGCAATCGGATAAAGTACAGGTCAGCAAAGAAGGCCATCGAGGTTTAACCCTTCTACCTATCCTGCATGAATAATAATAATAATAAATAATAATAATAATAATAAATAATAATAATAAATAATAATAATTAATAATAATAAATAATAATAATAAATAATAATAATAATAATTAATAATAATAATTAATAATAATAATAATAATTAATAATAATAATAAAATGAATCCTTCATCAGCCTTGTGTTTTTTTTGATATTTAATAAATAATTCAGCGGGATGATGATGATAAACCCAATGAATATAAATACTGTTTAATTTATGGCTGAAAAGTTGTGGTTTGGCCAGTTGTTTCACTCGATGCCCCTTCGGGGAATATCTGTCACACCGAATGCAGAAATAGAGCAACCATTTAGTGTTCGAGCCCAGATCTGCCTCTTGACTGACAGCGGGGGTGCAGAGCGCCGTTAAATGGTCTTTAAAGTCTGTTTATAAAAATAGATGGCGGGTACAGGAGGCGGCACTAATGGTTTAAAGCCATCGATTCCCACCATGGTGCCTCGAGCAGAGAGGAGAGATTGAAAATTTTCTGCCCCCCCCCCCCAATACCTCGCTCCAATCTATGGCCGCCCTCTCCGTACGGCGGAGCGAAACGCTGCGGCCGCGATCCATCGGCCTCAATCAATTTGTGATTGAAATGTGACATTTGAATGAAAGTTTCAGGGGGGGAATCCATGTTCTCGGGGTAAAAAGGTTCTCGCTTCTGAGAAAAGCGGACTGGAGTCGGGGATTTTTTTTTTATCGTGAATTATTGGAAAAAAATGAACCTTTTCATGTGTGAAGCGGCTTCGGAAGCTGAAGCTGTAAGTAGCGATGCAGCACGATGGGAACCAAACGGCGATTTAGGAACGCAGACCGGATAAAACGGCGAAGCGTCGCGGGATTCGAGTCATTTCAGCAACAAAAAACAATCGTGCAAATTACTGAACTCTAATTATTTGGAAACAATATATTCTTTGAATCGAGCTTCGGAGAAATGTCTGTTGATGCCGTGCTTGGGGAGCCGGATAAGACGAACGGCTCGAGCCGCGCGGTTATATTGCGAGTCTTGCATCAGTAAGTCGCATTAGCGGTGGTTTTATGAATCAATAGGAAGCGTTAGGGAATACTTATGTATTGTAATAAGACGCATCAATTCCCATCCCCCCTGCCAGCGCTCGCAACTTATTGTGAGTCAATAAAACTATTTAGTCTCAGCTTTTAAATCTCCGCTTGGTGTCAGAGGCACCCGTCTGCCGGATTTGTCTGCCGGATTTGTCCGTCTGTCTTTGAATAAAACATATGATGGATTCTTAGACCAATCTGTCCATAGATCTGATGCCTCGGAACCGACAAAGTGGATCAATATCTCATAACCCCGACGCTGTATACAGTAATATAACTCCCCAGCGCTGTATACAAGATTGGATTCCATGCCCTCTGATGCCCGTACGGGGCAGTATTTACATAAAATGCACCGCTTTGCTCGGTTAAAACATTTAAAAGAATGAACCTTTTTTTAGTTTTGCCAATAGGCTGGAACCGGCCAGCGCATGCACAACGAAGGAGAGAAGCTATTATCATTACCTCCCGTATTCACCCAACCAAAGCCTTATTATGGACCCAGACCCTATAGAGTAATGGGGCTGTTGTGATACTATTTACCCCTCTCGCCTGCCCCGCTCGTCATTGGGGATTCTCTCATTTAAAAGGAATTGGAGTAAGAGAACCATGCGCAGAAACGTGATGATTTTTAGCGTGTGGAAAATGCCCATTATGTATAACTGTCCCCGGTCAGGCTGGGGTCACCGCGCGGCGCGGGGTATTAACAGCCCCCTCGTTCAGCACTAACTCTGCTCATCCTCCGCGGCCCGTGTGCCCTTCCCTCCGTCAGACTCTATTAGGGGGATATATTGTTAATCAGGATTGATTTTCTGAAGACTAGCAGGTGCCGGCCGATGTCTGAACTGCAAAGTGGATGAATAACCGCGGAAGGCAACCCCGCCAGCCATAAACCAGAGCGATAACAGGAGAAAGACGTTTGGATTTCACTAAAAGGGTGGTGGATATGTGAAACAGCCATTCAGCAGAAGTGGTAGAGGCTAACACAGTGAGGGCATTAAACATGTACGACATATGGCTCCTGAATCTAAGATGAGACCGAAGACCAGATATAATGAGCAGATCAGAATTTCTTCCATTCGTTTCTTTGCCTCCTGCGGTTCTGCCGGTCCGGCATACAGAATACGGTTGTCTAGGCGACTGATAAATACCGCAGGTAACCGATTCCCACCTGCCTTATGTCCAAAATTAACGCCGTGGAAAGGAAAAAAAAGCATTTTCCCCAAATCTCAGCGATCCTCGACAATCTCTCCCCCCCTGGCCGGCTGGCGGATCCTGCGCGCACTGAACGTCTCGGAGCCGTTTGGCTGCCAAACACTAAAGGACTTCAGGGAGCCGTAAAGCACAAAGAGACGGCCAAACGCTCGTTACCCACCTGTCTCTGCTACCGCGCAGGCATGCAGAACACGGCAAGAAACCGCCTGCACCCCTGATTAACCCTTTCACTCCCTTACGAGAGCTCTGCATGCGCCGCCGTCAGTAAAAGCAGCAGCTCTGGAATAACACCGTAACGTCTGCTTTGCGTAACGTTAATGCATGTCTCCTCATGCGCTGTCCGTCTCTTGCAGTCTCCTCATGCGCTGTCCGTCTCTTGCAGTCTCCTCATGCGCTGTCCGTCTCTTGCAGTCTCCTCATGCGCTGTCCGTCTCTTGCAGTCTCCTCATGCGCTGTCCGTCTCTTGCAGTCTCCTCATGCGCTGTCCGTCTCTTGCAGTCTCCTCATGCGCTGTCCGTCTCTTGCAGTCTCCTCATTCGCTGTCCGTCTCTTGCAGTCTCCTCATTCGCTGTCTGTCTCTTGCAGCCTCCATGTTTTCCCAGCGATTAAAAGCGAGCGTCGCTCCCCGGCCAATAAATCTCTGAGAATATCCAGGAGTTTAGCGCCGTAAGCGGCCTGGGATGGAAATCGGCCGGTTTCTGTTCTATAAAGTTGGAGGGAAAGTCATTTCGTGGCTTTTAATCTGCGTTTGATTTATTTTAGTGAACAGACTGCAAACAGATGCAGCCGAGACCCCGCATAAAACAGCCGCGCATCCCTCAGACGGAAAGCAGGCTGTTCTTTACGGCGTGAGTTTCGGGGCGCGCGTCTGCGGCGTGAGTGAAGTTACTAACAGGTAGCACCAGAAATAATGGCCGGGTTCCTCTGTTACCGCCGTATGCTGCCGGAGGATTACGGCTCAGCACGCGGCGCTCAGGAATGATCGTTTTTGGGTATTTTTTGGCCGCGGGCCCGGTCGTGTTATGAGAGATGTGAGAAGCAGAACATTGCAAACACCGAGTGATTTCCTCTCCCCGGCAAACCCCGGACCGTTCTAAAGCAGGAATTGACAATAAGCGGCAGGCGTTCGCTGCGACCCAAAGCGCCTGCCAGAGCCGCCCGTCTCTGATGGGGATTCTGTCTTCCACGGAGCTCTATTGGCAGCGCCGACGCGCACGTCTGGAAGTGCTGGCCCCGGAACCTCCCGTGTGTTACTTAAGATTGTAACAAAGAAATAAAAGCTGGAAGCCCAATTTATCATTCTGTGCTACGGATCCAGAGAGGTCCCGGCAGCCCCGACCCAAAATCCCACACGCTATAAACACCGTCCTCAAACACAGGTTAACAGGCGGCTGTGATTATCTATAATGTATTTCTATGTGTTTATAAGGAATAAAACCTGGTTTCGCGGGATCAGGTCACACCAGTGGAAATGACATATAATTCGGCCCCTATCGCATTGCCCGTTTCTCCTGGTGCCGTGAATAATTATTTCTAGTTAAATATTATGTTACAAGATTACAGGTTTCATCACAATTTTTGTGTAAAGAGAGGTAGGAGATGGAAAAATGTCCCCCGAATGTCTGGTTCATTGGAATGCACCTTAGAATGCGGGCATTTACTTGGGGATGGTTTGGCCCAACATCTACCCCCTCCCCACATTTCTGGGTTGGTTTGGTCCATTCACAGTCCATAAAGACAAAGTCCTGGTTTTTGTTTTGGGGATTAAATCCAGGCTTTCCTGCCAGTTCCAGCGGCGTGACGCCCCTATACGAATCATATCCTCTATATCAATAAATGATAATAATATTAATAATAATATTAATAATAATGTCCGTTATCGGGCAGCCTGCTGAATAAAGTGATCCGCCGGCCGCGGGGCGATGTTAGCGGTGAGCAGACGCAGGACATTAGAGCAGTTTTATGATTAATTTGGCCTCAATACCCTGGAAATGAAAATAAGAAATCTCAGTATTTAAACCGAAGGTTAATGTGTCTGCGATGCTTTTACCAAGCGACGCTCCGTCGGTGAATCCGCGTCCGCCTTTTTCCCCTTCGCTGGATAAACGTCTGGTAAAGAGCGGATTAGACGCGTTAAGGAAACAGAGTGGTTCTGCTTTGATACCCTAAAGAATTATTTTTTAGTTTAAAAAAAGCTTTGTAAACAAGCCAATTATCGGCGATTCCCCCAAACCTTAAAAAAGATGAACGGATCGGATGCGGTTTGGTGAGTTTTTGGGAAGTTCTACTAATTAAGAAAAGTTTAAGTACAAAATACACTTTTTTCTTTATTTTCTTTATTTTCTTGTGTATGGCCCAGCACCACGGTGC
>NC_071098.1:10000-12500 GCF_027358695.1 Spea bombifrons | reverse complement strand
TTAGGGTTAGGGTTAGGGTTAGGGTTAGGGTTAGGGTTAGGGTTAGGGTTAGGGTTAGGGTTAGGGTTAGGGTTAGGGTTAGGGTTAGGGTTAGGGTTAGGGTTAGGGTTAGGGTTAGGGTTAGGGTTAGGGTTAGGGTTAGGGTTAGGGTTAGGGTTAGGGTTAGGGTTAGGGTTAGGGTTAGGGTTAGGGTTAGGGTTAGGGTTAGGGTTAGGGTTAGGGTTAGGGTTAGGGTTAGGGTTAGGGTTAGGGTTAGGGTTAGGGTTAGGGTTAGGGTTAGGGTTAGGGTTAGGGTTAGGGTTAGGGTTAGGGTTAGGGTTAGGGTTAGGGTTAGGGTTAGGGTTAGGGTTAGGGTTAGGGTTAGGGTTAGGGTTAGGGTTAGGGTTAGGGTTAGGGTTAGGGTTAGGGTTAGGGTTAGGGTTAGGGTTAGGGTTAGGGTTAGGGTTAGGGTTAGGGTTAGGGTTAGGGTTAGGGTTAGGGTTAGGGTTAGGGTTAGGGTTAGGGTTAGGGTTAGGGTTAGGGTTAGGGTTAGGGTTAGGGTTAGGGTTAGGGTTAGGGTTAGGGTTAGGGTTAGGGTTAGGGTTAGGGTTAGGGTTAGGGTTAGGGTTAGGGTTAGGGTTAGGGTTAGGGTTAGGGTTAGGGTTAGGGTTAGGGTTAGGGTTAGGGTTAGGGTTAGGGTTAGGGTTAGGGTTAGGGTTAGGGTTAGGGTTAGGGTTAGGGTTAGGGTTAGGGTTAGGGTTAGGGTTAGGGTTAGGGTTAGGGTTAGGGTTAGGGTTAGGGTTAGGGTTAGGGTTAGGGTTAGGGTTAGGGTTAGGGTTAGGGTTAGGGTTAGGGTTAGGGTTAGGGTTAGGGTTAGGGTTAGGGTTAGGGTTAGGGTTAGGGTTAGGGTTAGGGTTAGGGTTAGGGTTAGGGTTAGGGTTAGGGTTAGGGTTAGGGTTAGGGTTAGGGTTAGGGTTAGGGTTAGGGTTAGGGTTAGGGTTAGGGTTAGGGTTAGGGTTAGGGTTAGGGTTAGGGTTAGGGTTAGGGTTAGGGTTAGGGTTAGGGTTAGGGTTAGGGTTAGGGTTAGGGTTAGGGTTAGGGTTAGGGTTAGGGTTAGGGTTAGGGTTAGGGTTAGGGTTAGGGTTAGGGTTAGGGTTAGGGTTAGGGTTAGGGTTAGGGTTAGGGTTAGGGTTAGGGTTAGGGTTAGGGTTAGGGTTAGGGTTAGGGTTAGGGTTAGGGTTAGGGTTAGGGTTAGGGTTAGGGTTAGGGTTAGGGTTAGGGTTAGGGTTAGGGTTAGGGTTAGGGTTAGGGTTAGGGTTAGGGTTAGGGTTAGGGTTAGGGTTAGGGTTAGGGTTAGGGTTAGGGTTAGGGTTAGGGTTAGGGTTAGGGTTAGGGTTAGGGTTAGGGTTAGGGTTAGGGTTAGGGTTAGGGTTAGGGTTAGGGTTAGGGTTAGGGTTAGGGTTAGGGTTAGGGTTAGGGTTAGGGTTAGGGTTAGGGTTAGGGTTAGGGTTAGGGTTAGGGTTAGGGTTAGGGTTAGGGTTAGGGTTAGGGTTAGGGTTAGGGTTAGGGTTAGGGTTAGGGTTAGGGTTAGGGTTAGGGTTAGGGTTAGGGTTAGGGTTAGGGTTAGGGTTAGGGTTAGGGTTAGGGTTAGGGTTAGGGTTAGGGTTAGGGTTAGGGTTAGGGTTAGGGTTAGGGTTAGGGTTAGGGTTAGGGTTAGGGTTAGGGTTAGGGTTAGGGTTAGGGTTAGGGTTAGGGTTAGGGTTAGGGTTAGGGTTAGGGTTAGGGTTAGGGTTAGGGTTAGGGTTAGGGTTAGGGTTAGGGTTAGGGTTAGGGTTAGGGTTAGGGTTAGGGTTAGGGTTAGGGTTAGGGTTAGGGTTAGGGTTAGGGTTAGGGTTAGGGTTAGGGTTAGGGTTAGGGTTAGGGTTAGGGTTAGGGTTAGGGTTAGGGTTAGGGTTAGGGTTAGGGTTAGGGTTAGGGTTAGGGTTAGGGTTAGGGTTAGGGTTAGGGTTAGGGTTAGGGTTAGGGTTAGGGTTAGGGTTAGGGTTAGGGTTAGGGTTAGGGTTAGGGTTAGGGTTAGGGTTAGGGTTAGGGTTAGGGTTAGGGTTAGGGTTAGGGTTAGGGTTAGGGTTAGGGTTAGGGTTAGGGTTAGGGTTAGGGTTAGGGTTAGGGTTAGGGTTAGGGTTAGGGTTAGGGTTAGGGTTAGGGTTAGGGTTAGGGTTAGGGTTAGGGTTAGGGTTAGGGTTAGGGTTAGGGTTAGGGTTAGGGTTAGGGTTAGGGTTAGGGTTAGGGTTAGGGTTAGGGTTAGGGTTAGGGTTAGGGTTAGGGTTAGGGTTAGGGTTAGGGTTAGGGTTAGGGTTAGGGTTAGGGTTAGGGTTAGGGTTAGGGTTAGGGTTAGGGTTAGGGTTAGGGTTAGGGTTAGGGTTAGGGTTAGGGTTAGGGTTAGGGTTAGGGTTAGGGTTAGGGTTAGGGTTAGGGTTAGGGTTAGGGTTAGGGTTAGGGTTAGGGTTAGGGTTAGGGTTAG